>NW_006436811.1:21147518-21148278 GCF_000325575.1 Pteropus alecto | reverse complement strand
TATTTCCCCAAAAGTATTACAAGACTTATGAAAATAAACTGTAAACAAACCAATCTTAGTAAAACATGAATTGGAATACAGAAAAAGACTGGAGAAAGGCAGGTGGCTTATTTTAGAAAGTTAAGTGATTTAAGTGATAATTTCATAAAAGGAAAATGAGCTTCAATGAAGCATGCATGTCCTCTTCTACATTATTGGCAACAGTGCATGTAATTTGCACACATTTAATTAACTAATAAAACCCCTATCAGTAACATCAGGTTTGGAAATGTCATTGTTAATAACATGCTGTTCCATCAGGTTTAGTCGATTGTTTTTTGTTTTGTCATCACTAAGTACGTACCCAAAGGTGCCGTGCAGCACTTCTACTTGCCTTCGAATATTTCTCAACTTGTTTAAAGTGTGTGAGGGGTGGAAGTTCACACAGGATAGAATTTACAGAATTCTCTAAATACAATGCCCTAAATAAATCATGATCCAAAGAAAATCTGAGGGATATAAAGAAAGCATGACTACAAAGGCATTCAGTCAACAACAGATTGTGTTCTGCTGCAGATAAACCAGTTGCCAATTTGACCAGAGCTATATAGCATATTTCTTACTTCACAACATAGACTGCTTTAACCCTTGTTCCCAGATACAGAAACCTAGTTAAGAGTTTATAAAATATTGCTATGAAACTAAAATCTTAAAGACAAAAAAATAGGGATAAACAATATTTTCTACCTATATTTTATATAACATGGTAAGTTTTTATTAT
>NW_006436811.1:21129867-21147481 GCF_000325575.1 Pteropus alecto | reverse complement strand
AAGAGACATTTGTTCTCTATCTTGTCACCTGGATATAGTGTCATCTTTGTCCAGAAAGAAATTTTTACTGGAATCTTCCAGGTAAAGAGCTAGAAGGCAATGTCATACATAATCATCTATTTATGAACAGAGATCACTATCCCATTGTCAAGTCAAAAGTATAATAATTGTTCTCTTAAGCTAATAGGTTAAAAGTTCCTCTAACCCTTAGGTTACAACACATGTATATATGTGATATAAGTACTTATACTAACAAATATGACACTTCTCTGAGTCTAGGTTTCATTGTTGGGAATTAAGTCTTTTGCCTCTTAACACTCTAGTAGATTGATTTAGAAGCAGTCATATTTCAAGCACGTAGGCAAATGAGAATGTTTATAAAAACCCTACTCTGTACAAGGCAATGTGGTTGATGCTGTGCAGATGTTTCTATTGTTGTTGATTTTTAAAGGCAAAATATTTGACTACTAGTGTTGAAGTAGTAAGAGAGTAGACTAGGAAATGAGGGTTTGAAGATTAGATAGAGGATCTGCAAAGCCAGATAGATAGAATTTTACACATAACCAAATATGGTAAAGAATGATCCAGAAGAATTTTGTTGCCAATAACAGGGATTGAAAATTCCCAAGTACTTATTTCAAATATGTATAAGGAAACAATGTCAGGGAGGGTGGTAGAGAAATTACAAGTTTGCTTCTGAGGGATGAATCTGCAGGTGACTATAGAAGGTCCAATGAAGATGTGTTACAGGAAGTCAACATGTTGGTCCATGGCTTAAGAGAGAGATAGAAACTAGAATTAAACATAGGGGTGCTTGTCATTGACCTCTCTATGGGGTGTCTGTGCATGTGTGTTGCTGCACTGCAAGGAGAATTGAGATATATGAATTCGTTTTAAATTTCAGAGGTACTTAATTTACTTCAAAGAAGATTTATTTAATTCATAGTATTTACTATCCTATCACTTGCTAATGAAATTGAAAGGGGGGGAAAATGCTACTAAATGTCATATCACAGCAATATGTAGCACAAATAATTAACCCTGAACAGAAATTTTATTAATATATTTCCTTCATGAAAAGTGAAACCATTTAAATTGCCTTAGTGTTTTAAAAATTACTGACTTAACATGTGTCATTGTGATTTTCTTACTAGCTGTTCTAGCGATATGATATAAATTCTCCATGAACTTTGCCTTTCAGCTCTAATTCTTGCACATGATGATTAAACCGAAATGTTTTTCTTCATTCAACAAGAGTTATCTCTTTGGGGATTTTGTTAGTGATATTTACTAAGACACAAAACCCACTGACATTATTTAGTACTTTTGGAACATCTTGGTAGAGATGCTAATAAATTTTACCACCAGTTAAAAAATAGCCATCCAGCAGTATAACTTTGATTCCTAACTGTCCTAACCTCTCTTTTCACCTAAAAATGAATACTTGCACTGTTAGGCTCAAGTCAATGGAGTAATGGAATCTGGGAGACTCACATTGGTACTTGATAAGCAATGCATTAATCAAAAAACATGCTAGCCACTCAAGCAGCCACTTGAGTACTCCCTTGAGAAATATTTATTTAGGACAAAAAGTACCCCAGTTGCTTCCTGAAGATTAGTAAAGTAAGTTAGAACACTAGAAAAATCTCTTCTATGTAAGACCCCAACCTTTCTTTATTGATAGAGTCACTTCCAAATCCTATTACTTCTTAATTCAATCCAATTAAACCCATATTTATTTGAAACTTATTAAGTGCCTAACAGGATTCCCGACTGAACTCCATCATATACTTTTTTTAATAAAAGCCACGAAGACAATATACAATACATGTTTTGCATCTTTCCCTTGAAGTTATTTGGTCTCGATATAGTAGGAAATTGTTCTTCCCACCCTTATACTCTCCCCTTTACTGGGTTTACAGCTCGTGGTGATCAAACAGACTTGAATACAGGTAATGACTTTCTGGGATCGATATCACAAGCAGACAGTATTTTGGATCCACCAACTAGAAACTTAAAAGCAAAGAGGTGGTTAGGAAGAACCAAAACATGATAGATAAACAATGGCAGCTCCAGAATTTCCCTCTCGGAAAAACCCAGCAGAGGTGATCCGATATATAGAGGAGCTGGGGGCATCCAGTGAGCTTACACAGCAAGCACATGCGTTTCTCTCTGGTTATTTATTTGGAGTGGCTTGCGGAAAGGAACTGGCAGAAATATTATGAAGCTAATAAAATACCCAACATATCCCCCACAACACCTAACATCAGAGGTTATGAAATAGTTACCCTAAATATAACAAAAACAATGCTCTCTTTTAACTTCTAACTCACCACTTATTGAGACTTGGGATGTGGTATGATCATCCAGCCACAGATGGAAGATGAAAAATGAAGAACAAAACACCCAGTTGCAATTCTACAAGTGAACAATCTTTGTCTTCTCTTAGAATTCTACCAGTTGTGATCATCTGCCTTGACTGGCAAAATCTCTGAAAGAACACTGACCCAGGGACTCTGTGGACTCCTTTTGCCCTTACCAGAGTTGGGTTTTTAATACTCAAGGATTTTTATCTGACTACTACTGCTGTTCCTGTATTTTTCATCCATCTCAATCTATTAGTATTTGCACAATCTTACATCTCGTAATAGAATAGGAGGTACTTCTATAAGCAGCAAAATGGAGATTTTTTTCGGTCATATTTTGTGGAATTTTTAAATACTGTTTTTCATTTTCTGAATATATGTAGCATCTGTTCCTTGTAGAAGTTTTGGGGGATGGGGAGAAGGTAAAGAAAAGAGAGAGAGAAGTAACTGTGATAGGGAGTTGAACTATGAAACTCACTGGATAGTTATCCAATAGAAAGTATTTGGAAATCAAAGCTACTTTGGAGGAGAATAAGATAATGTCAATTCACAAACTTAAGTCAGGTTCCATCCCACTTCCACCATCTCTATCTAGATTTTGTGTTCCTGAATATCTAATTTGTAAGCGTTTAATTTTTTATTCAGATACACACACATACACTGCACAACAGTAATCTCATATTTCATAAATCTATTATATTAGTTTATATGCACTTATGTCCTTGAAATGTACCAACATTTGGGCTACTGTAAACTGACCTCTCATTCTGTGTTGCTCTGTGTGTCTGCTTCTTTTGTGTTTGTTTTTTGTCATCTACTCACAAATCCACTCTCAAGAGCTGGATACCTGTTCTGAGGGCCACTGCCCACACTGCCACCCCTGACTTCTGTCTCCTTTGCTATCAATTTGGATTACACAGATTGGCAGATCCATGTTCCAAGCCAGTCTCCAAATCTCTTCCACATCCTTATGCTTGACTATTCTGATTCTCTAAGTGGTTTCACTCTAGGGTTTCAGTAAACCTTCTGGTCTCTACTTTCTGCTCACTAGGAGATCCTCTTTATCCTGCTCTGATGTTTTTAAATTGGAGACAGTAGCTTCTGGAATGATGTTCCTTTTCAGATTCTCACTAGGGGCAAGACATTTTCTGTACAATAGTGTTTCTAAATTTCTCCTTTGAAAAATTTTCCTCTTATCCCAAGGACTTGGGATAAACAGTAAAAATTCTATGTTTAATATAGAAGCAGAGGAGGAAGAACAGCTTGCATTTTGACTGTTTTTTCTCCAACAACATGTTTAAAGTTTTAAAAATGTTTTTCTTGCCCTGCTACCTATCATTTATTCGAGACAGTAAAGCATATAGATCAAGAAATCAAATATTCAAAATGTTTGTCATCTACTCTCCATCGAATACAATAATATACATGCTTTATGTCTGCTATGCTCTAGATTTACCTACTTCTTCCAGATAAATCACCACGCAGATGATCTCTGTCTCGGACCTATCATGGTATCTTGAAATGTTTACTCACATTAACACTCAACTCTTGATTTCATGTCTCCAATGCCTCAGAAACATTCTCCATGTTACAAAAGCACTTCAAAATGTACTTGATAATATTATTTAAACTCCAGACATAATATCATTTAATATGTAACCTATTGCAGGTTGCTCACTCACACTCAAGTATTTGACACATCAAATATACACTTATTATAAACGATATTTATACACATACACACACAAAAGAAATATATATATAACTATATATGTAACTTCATTTTTTCTGCTTTCTCACAATTCCATAAACTGCATTCCCACAATTAAAACACCCTGACTGATTAAACACCTATTATATACTAATGCGCTAAACATTGCGGGGTGGGAGGCAGATATGACTAGAAAAATTAAAATCTCTGCTCTTAGGAAGTTTCCGCTCTTGCTGGAGTCACATGATATAAATGAATAGACAGCTGAATTTATTTTCCCAAAAGACATAAAAACAACTACAGAAGAAACCATCTTTTAAAATGTTCTCTCTTTTGAGAAAAGACAGGTCAATTAATATTTGGACCTCAAGAAATATGTTGAATGATGACTACATATTCTTACATAACAAATTTGGTGGTTAGAATCTTAATTAATTGCTTCAGGGTCAGTTTTTCAATACAGGCTTTGAAGTCAAGCTCCACTACTTAAAAGCTGTGTGATCTTCTTCTCTGTGTCTTATTTTCCTTAGGCATAAAATGCGGATGATAATATTTACAACCTCATAGCATTGTAAAGATTACATGAGAGAATGCAAGAAAACATTTACAATAGCCTCTGACACATTGTAAACATTCGATAAATGTTCACTATTATCACGAGGATTATAATTTTGGATATCTTTCTAAGAATGAGACTGTTTACTGGTGTCAGGTATCCCACATGGAAGCCACTCACAAGTCACTTCCAACTTCATCTAAGATATACATGAGTAAGATTTCATAGATTCTCATATAAAATCAACACTTATAAGTTCACATTCCACTGTGACACAAAGACCTGTATTCAATTATAGAATTTCTTACATTTTTAAGATAAAAAAACTCATTTTGTCCAGAGATTATTTTTAAGATAAAACAACTCATTTTGTCACAAACATTATTTGTCGATGGAGAAAGAGTCAAGCATTTAACAAATTAACATTGTTAGGGCTCTATGAACTATTTTTTCATCTCCTTTCCATTCACAGATCATTCAATAGCAGGTAATGAGAAATAAATTTCATTACAGTTCCAAATAACTGGAGAAAAAAGAGTAAAACTGAAAAGCACATTGAAGCAATTACAAAACAGAACAATTTTAATTACTGATCCTGTTTATTTTTTATATAGCTTTAGAGAAGGCAGACACAACCTGCAGCATGCAAAAACTACCCACAAGCAACCTAAGACTTGCATTTGCTCAACTTAAAGAAGTTTAGTACACAATGAAAGTGATTCACTCTGTTTGAGAGAAATGGAATGACCTGTCTTGATTCTACAGCCACCAGATTATCCACCAAATGGAGTAAACAGGGTTATACACTACAAATGCAAATAGCAGGAGGAAATTTACTTTCTTATTTCTTTCTCTTTTCTAAAAACTTAGATTTGGAGTTGCCACTAAGAAATCTGCTTAGAAGATTCATCAAATTCTCCTAATGCTGCTTTCTGCCATAGCCTGGTGACCCTGAATCTCATGCACAAACTCCGTTCTATATAATAATCAGATACACATTTCATCCTTGCACCTGTACCCATCTCCCAACAAGTCAATTCCATGTACTGGTTTCAACACGATTACATTATTGACATTTCTCAGCTGAAAGGCTCCTGCAAATACCATCCAATTTTCTAGCTCTTTTTGAAAAGATCAAAAGATACACCTTGCATAGTAGACAAGAATTTACACTGATGGCTGTCTTTTGTCTTGAATACCAATGCTGCTGGCAGTGTTTGTCAGGAGCTAAAGGTAAATCTCTATGCTAACTAACTACATTCAGTCAACTACAATGACTGTTACTGGACATAAAATATGTTTGTGCTTGTGAATGCTTTTTAAGCTTGAACAAACTTGAGGCAGTGATCTTCAAGGCCACCTAATTAGGGAAGTTGGCAATCAAATAAGAAAACTTGCCCTTGGAAATCAAATGTATGTCATGCCTGAAAGGGAAATGCCTTCTTCACTGGATCATGGTTCACATTTATGGATGAATCTGCTATTACAGGCACAAAGACAGAAGCTGTTTGCAACAGTTCTTGCTAGAAACCTTGTTCAAGGAAATTATCTTGAACTCTTGCTCTACTGGAGACAAAAGGAGTAAGTTATATTTCACAATGTATTGCTTAAAGTCTGAAGTTTCTTTTAATGAGCTAGAGGATTAACTATAAATTCACCTAAGAGGATGGTGTTATTTCATCCAGCTTCAATTACTATTTTCCAACAAATAAGGACCACCACTCTTTCTATATATCTGATCTGTCTGCCAAGCCCGGGCTTATGGCAACTGGCTTGAGGACATTTCCACCTGTATATATTTCAGTTACAAGTGCAAAATTAAAAGCATTTTCTTCCCCTTCAAACCAACTCTTGCTCATGGCATCTCTATTTTTAAAAAAACACCACCATTCTCTCAGTCCTCTGTATTCAATATCACTGACCTGGAATCCTTGCCTTTGGTTGATCCCTAACCCAACCACTGCCCAGTTCTATTTCTTATATCTCAACGTTTCTCTCTCCAGTATTTCTCATATCCATCCCTAATTTCCTTTCTGTTTCTCTCCCCCAATAACCTCCAGCACCACCTTATCCCAGGTACCTCACTATTTTCATAATGCACTGCTACAACTATCTCCCTTTTTCCCATCTCTCATACCAGGTTACATTCTCCAAATTGTTGCACTTTTATCTGCTTAGAGCATAGTTCTAAATATACCACTTCTCTGCTCAAAGACTTTCAAAACAGTCCAGGACTTCGAGAGTTAAAGAACACTACATACCTTGAAATGACTTCCAGTGACATGCCTGTCTGCCTACACTCCAAACACCTCAACCGGTGATCTCCTGATGTCAGTTCATTTCCTCATCTGATGCTGCCACCTAAATGTGTAACCGACCTTCTTTTCTTCTTTACCTCCAAAAACTTTACTCCTTTAAGGCTGATTTAAAGGCTGCCTTTTCCTTGAAAACCCTTCCCAATTTGCCCAAATTAATATATCGGCCCTCCCTTGAGTCTATTACTTTGTTTATGTCACATCACATTTTACCTTGCATCATAGCTGTTCTTGCTCAATTGCCCTAGTATGGTCACAGACACCATTCCCTTTTTAGTAACAATCACACATGTCTGTTGAAATTGGCCTTTTATCTCCTGAAAATACTTTTATCTTGAGAATAAGTGTTTATGCCAACTTGAACTATGAAGGAGAAAAAAAGAAGAAAAAGGAGGAAAATAGAAGAAGAATGTTAATATTTATCAAGATAAAAATACCAGTTGTTCATTTTTTGAAGACAATGAATTGCCTCTGCTTCCTGTAATCAACCTGAGGCCAGGTGTCATGATGAACAACTCTTTACAGCTCCTGCAGCATCCACAGCTTTATGAACAAAAGAGCTGTTCAAGAATTATTTTATTAATTTGTTGAATGGAATATAACTGTTTTCATTATTTTTTTAGTTGATAAAAACAGAAATTTATCTTTCCTGAAAGTTTCCACCTGCTTCTTAAGGTTCCCGTCTCAGGTCCACTTGCTCTTCACATCATTTCACACACACACCCTAATGGCTGGACACAGAAAAACTAGTGTAGGCCTAAATGTCTTCAAACTCTTTATTCTAAACCAAACTTGGTTATTTAACATAGAACATACATTTGAGTTTTCACTTCCTGTTTTAAATCCCACTGACAGAAACACCTCTGACTGAGACTGGCCTTTTAAGTTGCATTAAGCTTCTAATGGTAAACAAACCTTGAGAGTCCCAGTTCTCTTCGAACTACTCAGTTACAATTCGGTATGTCACAGAGTATTCCAAGTCACCATTCTGCCACTCGATTCACACAACCAAATGTGTCAAACCTGGAACCTTAAACTTAAATCTCTGGGATGCAAACCAATGGTCAATGCAAACATGCTTTGAATAAAGGCGAAGGGTTTGACTTATGAGTCTAGTTTCTCAGTTATTTTCTAATTTTTAGAAAAAGAGATCACAATACAATAAATCTGGTTCACCAAATCAGTTCCTTGGAAAACATCAAAAGTTCCATTCATTTCTCCTCAAATTATCCATCAAGAAACACACCTTTGTGACTAAAAGCTATTACTTGACAAAAATATTCTTTCTTTGTAAAGACGTTATGAATTTTGTTAGAGACAGATGAGAAGGCGCTGCAAGAAAAGGGAGGATGGTGAATATTTACATTAGAAGAGCCAAGAGAGAGCACTATCAAAATGAAAATGGCAGGGACATTAAATATAACGGTAGAGTTTTCCACCCAAGTTACCTATAGCATTTAGGTGAGTAATCACGCACAAAACAAACAAACAAACAAACAAACAAAAGATGACCCAGAGCCTGACACTCTGAAGAACTGCATAAATCTAGGAGTCCTAAAAATGCCAGTAATATACTAACATAAAACAAGCAATTATTCTTCATTTATCCAGAGGCTTATTTTTGAACACTGAATGCCAGGCACTGTTCTGACACTGCTTGGAAGAGAGTGTAATGAGAGGAACAAATAAATAAACCAATTATTTGGTGAGAGGTTGTTAAGTTCTCTGATGGTGTCTACACTTGGTGCTAGGAACATCAGGCACCACATGTTCCTGATCATTATCTCAATGGCTTCACTGAGACCCAGTGTTAGTTGTCCTTTCTGGATATTCCTCCCCATCATGAGGCCCAATATTGGAGCATTTCAGAACTCGTTTTTCTCTAGTTACTCATACTTTGGGTGATCTCACCCAGCCCCATGGTTTTATATACCACCTTATGCTAATGGCTTCCAAGTGTATAATTCTAGCCCCAATCTCTACTCTCCAGACATGTATATCCAAATCTTTCCTTGTACTTCTAAAAGCATCGCTAGCCAGATTCTTGATGTCCAATCCCTTTAAGAAATCTCCGCTACTTTCTGTTTTCTCTTTTGTAGTAAAAGGCACTCCCATTCATTCTTCTCTGATCTCACATCCATGCAAAATATACCAGCAAATAGTAATTTAAAATATATATCTAGGTTCTTTTGTGTCAGGACTTGGGAGTTGTTCTTGGGTGGTCGGAACAATGGTGCTCGGTGTAAGGGAGTTGATACATGAATATGTTGAGTGAGGGGTCACTGTCTATCCTTTGAAAGAAGCGAGTTTTCTCTGACGCTCCTAAGCCAGTGACCATTTCTGCCTAGTACTACAAGATTTACTTGGCTGTTGAATGGAAAACTGGTGATCAGAAAAGGTTCTTCCTTTTTTTATGATCTTGGAAAGAAAATATGCAGATCAAAATTGATTATATTTATTTTTAATTGTGCAAATAGATTCTGAACCAACATCAAGTCTAGATTAACATATCCATAAGATTCAAGCCATTTATATTTAATCATGTCACACTGCCCTAGAGAATCACAACCTGTTAAACAGTAGATAAAACTTACTAGACCTATTGCTAGGAATGCATATCAAACTATTTTTCAGTCAACTAGCCTTGTAATCAAATTTCCCAATGAATATCTTGTCTTTGGTCACCTGTTTGAATTTAAAATACATGTAATTAAAGTTGAGTGAAAGTTAAAAAGAAATAAAATATATATCCAATATCCCACCATTGGTTAACACCTTTGCCTGAGTTGCCCTATCCCAAGCCACCCTCATTTCTTGCCTAAATCACTTCTCAAACTTGAAAGTTTGTGCAAATCACCAGGGGATATGCTGCAGCAGGTCTTGAGTGGAGCTTGAGAGTCTTCATTTCTAAGAAAGTCCAGGTGATGCTGATGCTGCTTATACAGAGACCACACTCTGAGTAAGTAGCAAGGAACCAGAGACTACTGCAAGATCTTCCTGTCTTCTTCATTCCTACTCTTCCTCCCTTAGTCTACTCATCACACAACAATCAGAGCAACTGTATTTATGATGTAAACCTGTTTAAGAATATCCTTTGCTCAACCTTCTGAAGGCTTGCTATATCACTTACAATAAAGTCTAAAGGTTCTATCAAGCCTTCAAAGTTCTATAAAATCCAGCACTTATTTACCTCTATGAATTCACCTTATTCCACTCCTTCCCTCACTCCAGTCCAGACAAATTGGTTCCTTGCTGACTTTCAAAAATGCTAAGCACACTCCTGTCTCAGGCCTTTTGAATATTATGCTCCCTGTATCTGGAATATTCTTTCCTCAGACATCCACATGAACTGTTCAGTTACTTTCTTTATGTCTTTGGTCAGTCTCTCAGTGAGCTCTACCATGACCATTCTATATAAAGCTGGGCAAGCAGCATACATAGATAGGCAGATGCATATATACTTTCCAGATCCTCCCTTGCTATAGTCATCTCCCTGTCATCGCTACTAAATATTTAAATAGCCTACTAAATATTTATCTGCTTATCATGTTTCTCTTCTTAGATCTGAGATTTCCACAGAAGGCAGGGGCTCTATGTTAGTTAGGTTTTCAGGCACTCTGTAAATATTTATTAAATAAAAGAATATACTTTTGAGTATGATGTAAACTAATTAATTTTAAAAGATATTCATTCATAAGCACGTACTATAGCATATCATTTTTGTCAAGCTCCCCTGTATACTTAATGCTTTAATTATATAATGAGACTTAAGCATACTCCAAAACATGCCAGTGAATGAATTTCAGCATGGCACTTTCAGCAAACACAGTAACAAACACTTTTCCTCTAAAGAAATACTTTATTTTTCACTTTGCTTCTGTTGGAGCTGGAGTTGAGGACTATGACCCTGTTGAGACTAACTCTTTTGTGTGAGGTGTATCTAATTCAAGAAAAGCTAATTTAATGATTACAGAATAAGGTTTGGTATCAGTCCAAGATCACTGAAATATAAACCTCAGTTTCTCTAATTATTAAATAGGTAAAACAGCATTACTTCGGAGAGCTGTTTTCAGAAATAAATTTGATAAGCTAAGCACTTGGTTCGGTACCAACCAAGAGTAAAGATAAAAGAGCAAACAAATATGTATAGAAATTTGTGTCAATTATGAAACTTTTCATGGAAGCTTCAAGTTCAACAAATTCTATGCAGACAAAAAAAAGTTTACAAAATATAAATTGTCAGAATTCACTAAGCTAAATAATATCTCAACTGTTTGAAATGCTAGGTACTTTGTTTAAAAAACTATAAATTACTATAATCTAAATAACCTTAATCAATCACCAATGCTGCATTATTAACATTAATTTGTTAAGTGTATAGTGCTCAATATTAAAAATCATAAAATTTTGTGAGTAAACTTTTATTGGAACACCACCATACCCATTATTTTTAAAAATAATTTATTTATTTTTCTTTTCTTTTTTTTTTTTTTAATGAGGCAACCCTTGCTTGACCTCACAGATTGCAAGGACCTTGTCAGCTTACAATCTCTTATTTTTTTATTTTTTTTTATTTTTTATGCCTACAGCACCTGGTCTCCCATCCAAGTACTAACCAGGCCCAACCCTGCTTAGCTACCGAGATCAGACGGGATTGGGCTTGTTCAGGGTAGCATGGCCATAGACTAAAAATAACTTATTGAAGTGAAATTCATATATCATAAAATCAACTATTTTTAAGTGCACAATTCAGTGGTATTTAGTACATTCACAATGTTGTGCAAACACCACCTCTATCTAGTTTCAAAATATTTTCATCACGCTAAAAGGAAATTGCATACTTATTGAACAGTTACTGCCCATTTCCACCTCCCCCTGACCCTTGGCTACTACCAGCTTACTTTATGTCCCTATGGATTTATTTATTTGTGATATTTCATATGAATGGAATCACATAATATGTATCCTTTTGTGTCTGGCTTCTTTTGCTCAGCACAATGTTTTCGAGGTTAATTCACATCTTAGCACCTATCAGTAATCCATTCTTTTTTATAGCCAAATAATATTCCATCAAATGGGTACACCATACAATTGGCTTATCCATTCATCCATTGATGGATACTTGGGTCATTTCCACCTTTTGGCTACCTGAATTGTGCTGCTCTGAATATATGTGTACATGCTCATGTTCAAGTACCTGTTTTGAACTCTTTTAGGTATGTATCTAGGAGCGGAATTTCAGGGTCATATGGTAATTCTATATTTAACTTTTGGAGAAACAGTCAAATAAAAATAAGTTTTTGAGGCACAAATGAGTATTACTATCAGTCATAGTTGCCTCAGAGATACATGTTTTTGAAAGGTAAAGTATTGCACAGTCCTGAAGAAAATAATTGCATATTAAGTCTGTCTTGTCTCAATCTCTGCATAAATGTATATACAAAATTAATATTCTTAAAAAAGAACTCAACAAATGAAAATCCAGAGTATTAATAATAATCCTGTGAGGCACACTTGGTATTTCTGAATTGAAGCAGAGTTATTAACACTGTGGCTTGGTGTTTCTAGAGGCTGAGAACATATAAACCAGTCATGGACAAATAACCTAACCCTGGAAACCTAAAATGTCAGTTTCTTTATCTGCAAAAGTATGATGAATCTATAATTCTATAGCCTTAGTTTAAAATGGATGTTCTTTTAGTCAGACAGCTGTGAAATATGAATGAAGAATTAATTATTGTCATCTAAATGTAAACACACATTGTTTAAGAAAAGAAAATGTGGATAACAACTATTTTTGATAACTGAAATATATCTAAGAAAGTAACTTTAAAATAATCTTTTTTAATAGTGATCATCCAATTTTCAAGGTAGTAAAATATTTTTTAAAAACATTGTCTTACAAACATTATTATATAATTATATAATAGATTATGATTCATCTTATATTTTTATTTTATAGCAAAATGCCTAACAATCACTGGGACTATGATAATATTAGTCTAACTGCAACCATTATTATGAACACAATAAAATTGATATTCTGCCTGTTAGGAATACTACTTGCTGTTTTTCAGATTAGTTTAACATAGTTGCATTTGAAGTTTTATAAGGTATAATAACAAAGTTTTATGTAGAAAACATCTTTTTACTTTCTATATGCAATTGTGCCACCACCATATATTCCATTAAGACATATGTTTATTATTGATATGTTCTACCTTATCACAAAGAAGTTCCTGATCCAAATTTCTAGGATTTGGCTACATTTTAGACTTCATTTACTGCTATCTATTTGTGCCTCTAAAAATGTGTCTTCATAATTGTGTGTATGCATGTGATTTTGTGTCTTCATCTGAAAAGTAATAAAAAGAATATAGTAAACATAACTCACAAATCAATGGGGCACATCTTACCTAATGGATTCATTCAAAGTCAATGTGATGGACATGGCTATGAAGGTGGCTTAACATCTTCTTAATACTTGTTTTAGTCTTTCTTGTGAAGTTTAAAGCTGAAATGTATAAATATATTTCATTCTACTTGAGATTTTTCTGGGTCTTAATATAAAATATTCTACAGTGCAGCTGTGATTAGTATAGATTACAGTGAGAAATGAACTAGTAAAATTCTGAAGATGATGGAACATTTTAGATCCTAAGGTCAAGAACCATGTTGATATACTAAAAATAGTGTAGGTCAGTGCTTTGTAATTATATATCCAAGAAAATCACTATGTGAACTTAAGAGTGTACTTTAGAAACATTAACCAAAAATGCTAATTGCATCATAGTTTTTAAGACTTTTGTAGATTTATTTCTTTTAAAACAAAAATGAATCAATTATGTTATACACTTATGTTCTAATTCACTGGACTTAGCCTATTTCCTCAACTAGAAAATGATCAGTTGGAATAAACACTCTCATAAGGTTCTTAAAATTAAAAAAAGAAAGAGAAAAAGCACTATAGGACATAAAATTACAATAATATGTTAATTAACTTTTTTCTATCAGTTAGCATTTAACCCTATAATTGACATAAATTGCACACTTAACTAATGGTTATTGAATTTGAGTCACTAATTAATACTTATTTTATATTAGCTTGAATTCAAGTCACTTCAATTTTTGGAACAAAAATATTTGCAATATATTAGTATAAAGGAGGAAAAATTAAAACTGCTGTCTGATTCAAGGAACATTAATATTAAGATGAGAAGGAAAAAGAAAAGTCATTCAACTTAAAATACTTATTTTTCTGCATAAACATAAGAAGTATCTTTTAATACTAATGTAAGTATTCTTAGAAGATTGGTATATAGCAAAGCATATACCAATGCTGAAACTTTCTAAACATGTTCCCTTGAAAGTTTTAAAATTTGGCATCCTTCTAGATCAAATGTATCAGTATAGTCTATGGCCATGCCACCCTGAACAATCCCGATCCTGTCCGATCTCGGAAGCTAAGCAGGGTTGGGCCTGGTTAGTACTTGGATGGGAGACCACCTAGGAAGACCAGGTGCTGTAGGTGTAAAAATTTAAAAAATAAGGGATTGTAAGATGACAAGGTCCTCATAATCTGTGGGATCAACCAAGGGTTGCCTCGCCTAAAAAAAAAAGTATCAGTATAGATAAAGTATCAGTGTTTATTCCAACTGATCATAAATAGCCGCCCTGGCAAATTAATCATACACAGAATTAAAATAATTATTTAAAGAAAGATATTAAAATATTAAAATAATCATCCTAGATGTTTTTCTAAGGCATTATACATTTTTAAAACTCAATATTTAGTGTAGTCTGCAGAAAAAGAACCAATCTATTTCATGAATAAGGCTCTTTAGCATTTGTGCATAAAGCAAAATCAATTTTAGTCTTTCAAACAGGGCAGATTCTTGAAAATCTCATTCAGATCATATTTGTCAGTGGCACAATGTAGTAACTTTTATGAGGGAAAAAAATCCTAATATGTTTTGGGAGACTGCAAAGATCAACACTCTCCCCAAATTTTGCCAAAAGATTCAAATAACTTAAATCAGCTCCTAAATTGAAAACAATTATCAATGAGCATTAGCTAGGATTTTATTCATTTCTCCTCTGAACTAATAAAAATTCAAATTATGTTAATGTCAAGAATATAACATATAGAGCAAACATAGTGTCACATCTCAGTACATTACTCCACCAAGGACTCAGTCACTGCAAAATTGAAGCTAATGCTTTGATGGTGACTGACTGGAAGCAAATTGAAGCTGAATAAATTATTTCAGACACAAAACAGTGACATTAGTGACCTACATATTCTCCATAGAGGAAAAAAATCTTCCCATGTTTCTGACTCTACTCTTTTATACTAAGCCTAAGGGAGAAAATAAAAGACCAAACTAAGAAGAAATGTGATTCTATCTTATATTCATTTAATTTCTATGAGTTTTCTTTGCTTGCTAAAGGAAACAAACAAACAAAAAAAGTTATCATGACAGAATGTTTTATCCAACCAAGATCTGGTTTAACTTTACATATTTTGTAGTCTATCAAAAATATCACTAAAAGAAAAAAATATTTTCTGAAATACTTTGATCAGAAATGGAAGAAGCAGTTTTCATTTCTGAAATTGTTTCTGGGTACCACAGGACAAAATGCATCCGATCATGTGAACATCACCAATTTTTAGTGCCTGACACTTTAATCAGAAGTGATGTCACAATAAACCTCATATTCTATATTTGTGAACAAAATCTTTACCAACAAATAAATAATGCAAGTAAGATGCCAGGAGGATTAGAAAGGCTAAACAATGAGGTATTGAAAATGAAGCATACAACTACTACCTAATTATAAATGGTTTCTGTTACAAAAATTCACCATTTACTTGACAAAACATTCAAGAAGTGTTTTTTTTTATTCTAAAACTTAACTTTCTTTAGTTTATAATGATCCGTCTCTAATAATGTTGAGATTTTACATTTACTTGCAACTAGAAGAACCGCAGACTTCTCATATTGACCAATCAGCACCTACAAATTGAAGAATAAATCACCAGAACTCTTGATTCACCTTCTTGAGCCCACAATCCAATTTCCCTTTTTGTATCATACACAGAAGAGAGTTCACAAAATTATGGTATATTAAAAAAGCATTGAGAAAGAAAAAAAAAAACAGTTCAATGTTCAAAGAAGTTGTGCAAAGTTTGTATTAAATAATCAAAGGATTTTACAACTGCAGGGCAGTTGTGCATCCTGTAGAGAAGAGCCTGCAGCTCCCTCTATGCTAGTTTATTCATGGGACCTTGCTTTTGCATGCTGTATCTCAGTATGGCTCATGTTTCATAAAAGCCTTAGAAAGTCTGCCCTACTGTCCTCCCAGTGAAGTTTCTGGTAGGTCTCAATCACTCTGAACATTTACAACTTTCATATAATCATCTCCCTCTGGAGTGAGCAACAGGTGGGCTTGAGGCGGGATCACAGAGCTAAAAAATAAAGATCAAAGGTTCCAGGCTGCAGGATATAATGCAAGTACATCATTAAAAGAGAAAAGGAAGTAGAAGAAGAAAGGAAATCTCTAATGCTTGGCAGCACTTCTATTAGGGTGGCCACTGATATGGAAGAGCAGCAGATTCTAGGTTGGGATACCCCCAGTATTCAGTATGCATTGTCCCTCATCCTTCACAAGACAAAAAAACAACTGAGAGCGTTTCTTGTTCACTATAATACTGAAGACAATGTTAAAATCCTTTCTCTTACCATGTTTTATAGTGGGATTATGCATTCACATTAGAAAGTATTTTCTAATGCATTTGCAATACCTTGAAACATCAGGAATACAACTAAACTTAAAAAATATGTCACCACAGAACTTGAAGATGGTCAAGCATGATAAAATTATTCCTTCCTGAACCAGTTCCATCAGCATAAAGTCTAAACATAAATGAGTTATTTTGTCTAATGCAATATAAAGCCATTTGTTAGTTGAGTATTAAAGAATTCACTTTGTTCACACATTTTCATAAAAAGTTGATGTGTACTCTACTTTCATTCATTTGATGCTTCCGTAAATCCTCTTTCCTACATGTTGAAAAAGAACGTCACCAAGTGAGTGATATTTTCTATCTATGTCATTTTGTCCCTTTTTAGACACTATACTTATCACCAGTGAAAAAATTAGGGTAACAAATCAACTTCAATCTATTAGAGTTGATCGGCTCTAGAAGAATCAATAATCGGTAATGGTCTTGTTCTAGATCTGTGAGGCAGGCTGCAAGTTTTTAGCTAAAGTGTCAAAACTCATAATGGCACCCAGTTTTATGGATTTCGTTTCTAAGTTTAACACTGGTTTTCATTATAACTTTGAATGAGACATTTACTACATATTTGTTGATTTTAATATCTGAAATAAAGATCATTACTAGTATGTTAAATGACAGTATTAAAATGGGTTTTTTAGGAGTTATCCTGGAAAATACTAAAACGCACATGGCAAAAAAAAAATCCTTCCAAAAGCTGTATTTATGACATCACTAAACATACCTACATAATGTTATACACAATACAGAAATAAATTTCAACATGGCAGTGCCTGAACTTTTCATGACAAGTAAAATCAAACTACGTAGCAAAAAACCATGTGGAATTCTTATGGTAGATTTAATTTCTATTTTCAGTCCACT
>NW_006436811.1:21116072-21129837 GCF_000325575.1 Pteropus alecto | reverse complement strand
TCTTTCCTCATTTTATCCTAATCCAGTAAAACATACATTCCTGTATTCATTTAATCCATCCAAACTTATTCATACACTAACTTAGGCACAGAGCAATGAAGAGGAACAAGATCTATGTTTTACTCTTGGGAAGGGGGGTGGAGTGTTCACAAAAGGCAAAAATGTAATTCTTAGTACTCATAAAGTTGCAGGGTACCTTTTTGTATCCTAACGGTCCTGTGTACACTTAAGGCTGAGGTGACTATGACAATAGGGATTTTACAGCATGGACAAGCTAACAAATGTGCTTCTTCAGTTTTCCTGGGCACACCTGGAGTCTTCTCTATACATCTATTGATTTCTTAAGGGCTAGGAAGGATCTGGGCAATTATAAAGAGGAAACAATTATTAATTGATTTAGCTTTACATTAACCCACTTATGCTTTGCTGCTCTACCTGCCCAATCGCTCAAATTAGATTCTTTAAAAAGTGCATGAACATAAATGGACATTGTAGATGTCAGATTGGGTGTGTTTCATTCTTCAACCCTTCACCTTCTTTTTAAAACTTAATGAAAAAAAAAAAAAATTAACTGCAGTACTGTGACCACAAAGCACTTTTATCTATAGTGATTTACTTAGCAACAATTCGGCTTCATTTGTATGACACTAAAAGCAGTCATCCCATAAGGCTTTCTTAATCAACTAGCCCAGCAGCTTTTAATAAAGAGATTAACTACAGAATTTTAAAAGGGCATGCTGGTCAGTCCATTCTTATAAATTCCACATGAACCAGTCTTGCAAACTATGGTGAACTTTTCTTTACCTCACTGAAGAATTCTCTTACATCTTCAGATCTCGGCAAACATACCAGATAAATGCATAACAAGCTTTTATTCTTCAAGACATCTTACACCAGAACATTACTTTAGAATCATGCATGGTGTGGCCACATTCAGCAAAAGGTAGGCTTATGATAAACACTATCTTAAAGAATTTAATTTCTAAAATACTAAAAGAGTTTAATTTCCTCATAGGCTAATTTTACCCTCAAAAGGCCCTGTTGAACATATTATGGATTCTGTGTTTTTTAAAGCTCCAGTGAATTAGTTTGCTCTTTTTTTTTCTACAAGTGATGCAAATATGTTATAAAACCTATTTATATTATTATATTAATAATAACAATCTTAAGGAAGGAGTATCTACATGCAGTTTTGAAAATTCTAATTTTCATTCATTCATATCATTTAATGTATTTGGTATGAGATGCTTTTTTCAGTACTTGACATGTAGAGTAGGCCCAGTTCCTCTGCTATTATAAAACAATGGTGAAATATTGGACAGTGGGGCAAACTAACAACATCAGCAGCAATAATAACATCAATAATAACTATGAATAACCACAGTAACAAGTGCACACAATGTGTCGTATATTTGCTAGCTTCTTCACACACATTACCTCATGGATTCCTCTCAACAACCCTATGAAATGGTTTTGCTTTCAATGTGCAAGTGAGGATGTAAGGCCAAAGAGACTAAATAGCTGGCCTAAGGTCACACAAGTAGTAAAGGGCAAACAGCTGGGAGTCCAGGTCTGTCTCCAGACTCAATGCTCTGAAAAGCAATGGCCCTAAAACATTTTGATCACATATCCCTATCAGTGAAATCACTTGAGCATGTGACATCAATGGATGCATTTTTATAAACTATGTTCATATCCTATAATATAAATATTTCACGCATATTTAAAAATAGGAATAAAAAAGCATAATGTCAACATAAATGTAATGAGATAGCTTATACATCCCCCACCCCCGGGGGGGGGGGGTATATACACTCTACTTTAAAGCTACTGCTTCTAGTATAAAACAAGTAAAGGTCTTTATAACTTTTCCCAAATTCCTAGAAAATAAGCTTTTATGATAAATGAAATAAATCGGTTAATCATGAACACGTAGAATGTAAATGTGGCAATTCAGTAGTAATTCTGAGTGATGCTGTTGGTCACTTGGCTCATTCAGTTGAAAGTCAGTGGTGGCAACCAGAGAGCAATGAGGTGAAAACACCATACAAAAATGCTTAGAGATTGTCAAACTTTTATAGTCCCAGCAATTACTGAATTAAATGGTCCCATTCAAAAGTGGGAATAGGAAGTGGGAAAGTAGCCAAAAATGGGGGAGCAGGCTCTATAAAGAATAAGCTATAACATGGATCAAGAAGGCAAGGTTATGGAGAAGGTAATGGAGCTCAAAAAAGATATAACCTACTTTATTGATGAAACCAGAGACCTGGAAAATAGGGACTGTCAGGCTAATCTTAGATTAACTGGCTTTCCTCGAGGGATATAAGGAAGAAAACACCTGAAAGGCTTTGAAGAATTCAAAGGGAAACAATATAATCCAAGAGAAAGCATGCCCTAGGATGTCCACTGGGGCTTTCTAACAGCAGCCCTGCTGAAGATACACCTGGCCTCTCCCCAGCGCAGCCCACTGCAGGCATTCCCTTCTTTGTATTTATTTTCCACTCAAAAAACAAAGAGGCTGGACCACTTTAACCACAGAAGAACAACAAAGATTAAAACTCAGAATAGCCTTGATAGCAGCATGATCCCTTCCGGGGTGGGAAGTAGGAACTGCAGAAGCATGCCTCTGACTTGCTTATTTCAAAACTTGCCCTGAGATGTTTTTGATTTTTTTCATTTTTGTTTTTGTTTTTTTTTTTTTCCCTTGCTGCTTTATCATTAGACGATAGGTAGATACTGAAAATTCAGTTAAAGTCATCAAACCCTAATTGGCAACATCCTATATGTATAGTACTGCTGGAACCAGAAAGAATCTGAAAAGTATACAGGGAAGAGGCAATAAAATTCTTAAGATGTATAGCTAGAACAAGAGGTAAGAAGTAAAATATCAAAGGAGAGAAACAAACAAATTATTGGGAGATGAAAGAATGGTGCATTAAGCAGGCATTTGAAATGAGTATAAGTTATGACAGGCAGAGGTTAAGGGGCGAAAAGACATTTCCGATCAAAAAGAGCCCAAAGAGCAAAGATGCAAAAGGCAAAAACAAAGAGTTCGTTAAGGAAATGTCAAGTAGTCCAGTTCAACTAGCATGGAGAGATTTTCTTAGAGATTAAGAAATGATAATCCTATGGGAGTTCCTGGGTTGTCATCGTGAGGGTGCTGGGCTGAGTAGTTTGAGGGCAATAAAGAAGGCATCTTTGAGTTATAAAATCAAGATGATGCAAAAAGGGGAAAATGCGAGAAAGCATATGTTGGCTTTACAATCACCTGAGTACTTCAGTAACAGGCAGGTATCATAGTTCTAGAATGATTGTCACTTACATTGGTACAAATTAACAATGTTACTGGTGAATATATGAGGCACCCTAAATCAATTATGAAGCACTGGGCATTTGCAATCAGAAATTTCAATGCTCACAGGCTCAATGGTCTCTAGCCAGAAACCAAACAGATGGGACCCTCTGCAAGCACAGGGAACACATGGGAGTCAGCCAATCTAAATGAATGTGTTAAACTTGATCCACATGCTTTATCTCCTTTAGTTTGCCAGCCAAACTATTCCAGGTTATGTAAATGAACTGTCTTATCTTTGTAAAACCTTGCACTATTTTGGAAATTTATACTTGTGTAGGTCAAATGTTGGCCAGTAGTAGAGAAGAGTTATCATTATTTCACAGAACTAAGGAACAACAAACAACAGATATATTTATTTTTTAACGGATTAAGTAAATGTAAGGGAGCCCTGCAAAAAAAAAAAATATATAGTATCATTGACTGACTGGTATCTAGATTATTCCTTCACACTTATGTAAAAAATGGCTACTAAGATTAAAGAAAGAAAAGAGATAAGACATTTTTAAGACTTTCCTCACATACCTCAAACTGCATGATTGTACCTCAATATAGGAATATCAATTGATGAACTCCAATGTTCATTTATATAAAAGCAATACCTTGAATCCACTGTCCACCCAGCATGAGGAATCCACTTTAAAATGTGTCAAAATCACCACTTCTCATAAAGACCATGATGAGACCTGCGTGTCTCCAGCATCATCCCAAGTAATCAAGCTGCCATTCTTCTGCTACAGCTAACCAAACTTTCTATTCCTCGAGCAAACCAAACACTCTCTTATCTCAGGATCTTGCATTCCTTCCACCAGCTGAAATGAGCCTTTTGCATGGCTGCCTCCTTCTCACTCCTCAGCTCTCAGTTGACTGTACCAACTCCTCAATGGTATCCTTCAGCACATTGCTTTGCACATTGTATCATTTAAAAATGTCTTATTTCTCTTATTCATTTATTTAATTATAAGTTGTCAGTCTTCCTCAAGTAGAATATAAAAACCATAAAAGTAGGGACTTTGTCCTTAACATTGTTTCTCAAGAGCCTTGAAAAATGCTCAAAACACATAAGACATGTAAATAAATATTTGTTTTTGAATGAATTATTAACTAACCCACATATCATATTTACCCAATAAACATTTTCACTGAATTATCTTATTCTAATGTCCCAATAGATATTTTAATCAATTTATTCTTTTGAATTAATACTTCTTTCAAAGGTATTTTTTTAAACTCCTAATTTCAAAAATTGAGAAGAGGGGAGTTTTATTAAGAGAAGCCTATATTTGACTAAAATATTATTTCTTTGAGTATGAAGGACACTCTGATAGTCATTTTAAGCCCAGTAAAAATCAGAAGCAGCTGAAACAAATGAACAAACAAGACAAACAAATATGAACTTGCAAAGCCTTTTTATTGAGCATTATGCAAAACTGAACACTCCTGCAAGCTCTGAAACTTATTCCACCTCTGACTGCCAATTCAATTGCCAGTTCCCGGCCCTGGGGAAGGCAGTGGAGTTAGAATTGGAATATAAGAAGCAAGGTCAGAGCCTTCCTGCCTGGAGCTTCTGGTCTACTCAGGAGAAAGATGATAAATAAGTACCCAATGAGAGGTCTGTGTCTGCCAGAAGATAAAACAAAACACACATAAACATAGATTAAGCACTGGGTAAACCAGAAGGTGCTATATGCATGTGGGTGAATGTGGAGTTTCTTTTTGGAATATGGTGTCTATTTCTATATGCAGAAGATAGAAAGACAGAGAATTGTGATCATGAGAGATTCTCAAAATATAGAATATGAGAACCGGTGGCATGACACAATGTTCATGAGAATAATCAGTAGAAATATTAACATGGTTCCAGATATTTAAAAGACTATCTGGCAGAAAAGGAATAGATTCATTCTGTGCCATCTTAAGAGATCAGAACTAGGAACCAGTGAATATAATGAGTCACTTTGCTAGGTATAAAGAATTTTTAAATGATTCTCCAAGTGTAATGGGCTATTTCCAAAAGATAGTGAATGAACTATTCATCACTGGAAAAGTTCAAGACGAATGCAGACTATTGTGTATTTCTCATCTTTAGGAAATTAAACTCTGAAATCTTCTGGGAAGTTTAAACTATAAAATGACGCCAAGACTAGGTCACTAAGCTCAGCCAATTGCTCTCTCTCATGCCCTCCCTACACCACTTCCACACCATTTGAGAATCACTGAGGAACAGGACTCCCCTCTACCACAGAGAACTTTTCTATAGTCTCATGCTTTAAAAAATATACTGGTATAGTAAAATATTGAATGATATCTAATCTGTAATGGGAAATGTAAAATGCATTAAATTCTAACATGCTTATAAAATTCAGAGATAATCATTCATGGACAGCAACTAATGACGGTGATTAAGGAAGATGACTTTAGTTCAAACAAGCAAATGATTAAGTTTGAGACTACAAAATGTTAAAAGACTCTCATTAATAAAGTAGCAAATCTTTCTTCTCAGCCTACTTTCTAGAACATAAATATGTGAATCATCCTTCCAGGATATAGATAAATGAGCTTCATGTTCTGAAATTCAGCTAGGACAGAAATCACTGCCTGGAAAACAAAGTGCAATTCAAAAGGTCTTCTAGACACATGTCAGAGATATATGTAAGAAGCCTTAGTGAAAGCACCAATCAGAAAAGGAAGTTGAGACACTGGTTAAGATGAAGAGAAAATCCAAACTTCTTGATTTTCTAGTGTGGCTTCCTGTCATAAATTTCAGTTTTATATATATCTTATTGAAGAAATTATTACTGCTATATATTTATCTTTAAAACCTACCTTTTCATTCTTCCTCTATATCCATCAGTCATCAGCTACTGCTGAATTATAATGCCTACATTCTACTCACTGGGGATAATAACTTCACAGTCAGAATCACAATTTCATTACTTGCTGATTTATATTTATAGAATTAAAAAGGGAAACGTGAATCCTAATTCTTAAAATCAGTAGCTTCCTCATAATGTTACAAAATATTAAAGTTTAAGTTAGCAAAAAACAAGCAAGAATATTTAGTGAATCCTTCCCAAAAGAGTGCCCTACAGTCATTAAGGGTAGCAAATGAAATGCAATTCTGTTGTGAATTTAGCACCATCTGAGGCTGCAGACTGCAGTAGTGCTTTGGGAGATGAAAGACCCATGATAAAGTGAAGGATAATGGAACCCAGAAATGTCCACTCTTCCTGCTCCAACTGTTCTCCATTTTCAGTCTTAGAAAACGTGACCAGAAGGGTAATCTAAACTCTGTGATCCTAAACTACATTTATAGAAGAAATCTGTTCTCTTTGTTAAGTGTAAAAAACTCTCCATCAGACAGGCAGGCACTCAGTATGTGTGCTCCTTTTCAATGCCAAGGATGTATCTGATGTCATTTCAGTCAATTTGATGCATTAATTTTGGTTAAGTGCACAAGCTGGACCCAGAATATCTGCATTCCAGTAGAGGTTCTACCATACCCTATCTATATGGCTGCACACAAATTATTATTATTTTTTTTTTATCAAAGTATAGTTGACATACAACATTAAATTACTTTGGGTGTACAACATAATGATTCAACATTTATATTTCTTTTGATGTGATCACCACATTGTCTACTAACTGTTACTGTACAAAGCTATTATAATAATATTGACTATTTTCCCTATGCTATTACAGCACCATGACTTACTTTCTTTTTTTCTAACTGGACATTTATACCTCTTATTCCTCCTTTACCTTTTTCATCCATTCCCCCCACATCCTTCCCTTCTGGCAATCATCAGTTTGTTCTCTGTATCTATGAGCCTGTTTCCATTTTGTTTCATTTGTTGTACTTGTTTTTAGATTCCACATAAGTGAAATCCTATAGTACTTGCCTTTCTCCATATGACTTATTTCACTTAGCATAATACCTTTTAGACCATCTATGTGGTTGTTAATAGCAAAATTTCATTCTTTCTATGGCTGAGTAATATTCCATTGTGTATATAGTACACATATTTTTATCCATTCATCTAACAATGAACACCTAGGTTGCTTCCATATCTTGGCTATTGTAAGTAATGTTGCAATGAACATGTAGATGCATACATCTTTTCAAATTAATATTTTTGTTTTCTTGAGATAAATACCCAGAAGTGAAACTGCTAGATGGCATGGTGGTTCTATTTTTAATTTTTTTGAAGCATCTCCATCAAACAAATTATTTAATCTCCTGTACCTTAGTTTTTCTAATATGCACCTTAGTCTCTATGATAAATTCATATCTAATATTATGCATTGAAAACCAAACTAAACAATCTCAGTGATTTCACAGCAGATGTGTATGTGTATACATATTACTTCTGAAAGAAAATGAATTAAGAGTCAGCATAACTGCACAGCTTTTAATTGAAGAATTTAGGCATTAAAGGTCACTGGAATGGGACACTGACAATACTTTGTAGCTAACAGGATGGCTCCACAGACCATATTGTGTGTTGAACAAACAACCGATGTGAGTTTTGGCATCATTAAAATAAAAGTTAGCATGTTAAATACAGCAGAAAATCTTTGCATTGAAGGAGCTTTGACAGCATTTGTCAGCTTGAACATTTATGGCACCAGCGCAGCTTGTTAACAGGCAATGAAAGACAGTGCTATTAAGCTCGGGGTGGTGCTGAAATGGTTTCATACAACCCATACTCATTTTCCCTACCACCAAGTGAGGATGCCCATCAAGAAAGGCCATCACACATAGGAGCTCTCTGCAACTCATCGGTATTGACTGTAATGAGGAAGACATTTTATTGCCACCTGGTGTTACCATCTACCTAGTAATCCACACAGCTATTTTGATTAATACACGGACTTACATAAAAAAAAAAAAAAAAAAAAAGGATTTGTTCGGCAGTTTTACTTAACAGAGCTTTCTACATAAATTCCAAATAAAACAGAGCTTCCTGCAAATACAAAAAGGATTACATTAAATTTCCTTGTTTAGAATTCAAAAGCCAACCTTGAAGGTGGGAATGAATTAAAGCAGTCTTCCTTTCTAGAGTTATCGGAGCATCATTTTCATCAACAACTACTTCTCTTAATTGCAGCTCGATTAATTTTTGGTACTAAGTAAAACTAGAAACTAGTGGAAGACATCCAAATCTGTAGGGACAAAATATTGCTCTGGTAAATACTACAAGAGAAATCCTGTAAGGCGAGGACAAAGAAAAATGTCTTTGGATGCTAACTATACATAATTCTCTGGCTTATTATACTAATGTCACTTAGAGGAAAAGTGACATCATATAAAAATGTGGCATGTCAGACTGTCTCGTGTAAAGATCTTTCCCATGCACAGACTTTATAAAACTTTTCTGTCAGTAGTAGCAATAATCTCAACCTTTCCTGATAAAATTCCATGCAATACCAAACACAAGATCAAGTTTGATTTTATGCACTGATAACATTTTATCTGTTGAACTGAACTACTTTCTCTTACAACGAGGTGAAGTGACTTCAACAATATCTTTTACTCACTATAAAACCTTATTTTAAAAGAAATATACAAATCTTTTCATCATCAATTAACATTTAGTAAGCACACATTGAATGCAAGGTACTGTATTACGTGTTCAATGCCTATTCTTAAGAGAATAATTTAATGTATCTATATTTTCGTAATAGATTTGCAAAGCAGTCTAGAAGATATTTCTGGTGATAAATAATCAGTTCAAGTACAAAGTAGTAAAAAGTACAAAGGTGAAAAAAGGCAAACTTATAATAGGGAATGGCAGGCTTGTCTAGGGCAAAGGTCACAAAACTCAAATGCCCACAGGGACTGGGAAAGGTAGCAGGTACAAACCGGGCTGTGTGTCATACTAGACAGGGCAGGAAACCTCCCAAAGATTGCAACTTGTAAGTCTCAACTAAGGCTTTCACATTAGATAAACTGAGTAAAAATTACCAAAAACAGGCCACAGGGCCAATTTGGTCTATAGTCTCAAAATCCCTTCCACCACTATCCATGCCATACAGAGAAAGGAACACTGGCTCTGAGTTCATCAAACCTGAATTTGAGGCTCACCTCTGCTAGAGACTGATTATGCAATCTTGTGCAAATTAATTTTTCCAAGTTTCATTTTCCTTCTCTTAAAAATGAAGGTAATAATATATGCTTGCCCTTGATAATGTTGCAAGAGAACTAAAGAAATGCTGTGGATGAAAACATTTGGTAAATTGAAGGGACCTCAACAACATGAGGGAATTTATTGTTATGATAATAAGCCACAGAATTCTGTATAGTTAGCATCATGTAAGCATGAAATATTGTATTAGCTATTTATTATATTGTAGAGTATGATGGGATATTTGTATTGCATATGACACACATTTTAGAAAGGATAATTGCATATATGACTATTTATTATTATCTGGAGAAACAGCTGCCTTCTAAATAATTAGCTATGCCGTTGGCATGGGTGATTGGCATGGTGATTGGATATCATGTAGATTATAATAGACTTGATGAGTGATTTTCAAGATAGATCAGTGTTTGAAAGAAACATTTGCCTGTGCAGAGGAAAGAGAAAGTCTTCTCTCTAATTGTAACTAATTGTCCATTTACTTTTGGTCAATATATTTACTTTATTTTAGGGTTCAAATAATATTACAGTAAAATATGCCATTTTTAAAGTGAATATCTGTAAATATTATGAGATGTATAACTGACTTTAAGGTTTGAATTAATTTTTTGTGTAAGTCATTTATAAAGAAATTCAGAAAAATTTATTGAGACAGTTAAAAAATCCTAAGTCAATAGTGAGTTATACATGTTACTAGATAACAAGATTCAATATCAGAAAGATGTCAGTTCTCCCCATATTGCTATATATATTTAATATAATTCCAACCTAAAATTCAGCAAGGGTTTTCTTGGGCATTGATTAATTGATTCTATCATGTATATGTAAGAATCAAGGGCCACAAAACTAGGAAACTCCAGAAGAACAAGGTGAAAAGAATATTAAGATTTTTATATAAAACTATAGTAATTAAATAATGGGCTTTTGCTACACATTCATATAAACAGACTAATAGAACAGAATAAAGTCCAGAAATAAATATGCACCTACAAGAAAACTTTACTTATGACAGATCCATTGCAGATGGGTGAAGAATAGATGGATGAATCAATAAACGGTGATGGAAATTGGTTACACCTATAGATATAAATGAAAATGGATCTAAATGTCATAAAGAATATAAAAAGTCACAATAGAAAATCTTTACAATCATATGATAGTGAAGAATTTCTTAATGAACACACAAAAATTATTGCAAAAGGAACAGTCTGATGAATACGATTACATTAAATCAAAGAGATTCTGCATGTCAAAAATAAAAATAGTCAAAAAAAGCCACAAACTGTGATGTTTATAACCTAAAAGACCAACAAAAGATTCACATCCAGAATATATAAAAAGGTAACAGCCAAAGAGAAAATGTCTTAATACATGAATAAGAATTTTGCAGAAGAGTAAACACAAATAACCCCCAAACACTTCACACCCAATATTTGGCAAAAAAATGAAACTAGAATGCCTACTCATGGGTGGTATATAAATTGGTACAACTACTTGGAAAATAATTTGGCATTTTTAATAAAGTTAAACATGTGCATATTATATGAGGGATTTAATCCACATATAAACCCTAAAAAGAAAACTTACATATGTTAACCAGGAGAAATGGAAAAGAATGTCCATAGAAGCAGCGTTCATATTAAAAATGTGAGAATCTTAACTTTAATGCCAACCAACAGTATATTAGAAAAATAAATGGTGGTGTTCCCATTCAATGAAAAACTCCAGAGCAGAGAAAAGGAGCAAACTACAGGCATCAGCATAGATGAATCTAATAAACAAATTACTGAGTAAAAAGTCAAAATAAATCATTAAATATCATTATAATTGTGTAAAGTTCAAAAATAGGCAAAAGTAACAATGTTGCTTTCATATACATACATAGATAGTAAAGCTATAAATAAAGGCCTGGGAATGATTTCAACAACTTCAGTACAGAGTTTACCTCCACTGGGTGGTGAAGAGAGAGGTGATCGGGGATGAGGCACGGGATATTTATAAGATTCTGACAATATTTTTTTTCTTAATCAGCAGGTGGTTAGCATAGTGTTTGCCTTCTTATTACTGTGTAAACCATACATGCACATTAAATAATTTATGTATGTGATAAATTTTATAATAATACCTTATAAATAATAAATGGTTATGGTAGATGAAGAACTTACTAAAAAAGCTAGTTGTATATGAGCCTATGTTGAAGCAGCAGGATGAAGTAAAGGAAAAATAATATGAGTTATAATTCCATTCTTTCATGAAATTTAAATAATGAAAGGTAAAGAGAAAAATGAGGAAAGAACAGTGCTTTTAGGGGAAAATATCTTCCATAAAAAACTGTTCATTATTCATATAAATTCTCCAGATATTTATATATTCATATTAGAAGAGAAAAACAAATACATTTCCTCCAAAAGGTGATAAAAATCAACTGATATTTCTCATGTAAATTACAGCCATAACAAATCTTTCTCATTTTGATGATGAATCATCCTCTACCAAACTTCTTAAGAAAGAGAGCTAAAGGGCATTATTTTTTAAAAAATACACACTTAAAAATATATACTGGAAAAGAAAATTTCAATTTGGGAGATGCCAGTGAGAATGGATAATTTTCATTTACACAAAAAGATAAGTAAAATTCCTTCCAAAGGACAGAATTGAGAATATATAATTAAACTTAGGCTACTTGGGACATGACAAAAATTTAATATGAAAGTATTTTTAGAAAGAAAGAAAAAATGAGAGGGAGAGAATAGAGGAATAAAGAATGGAGGGAAGGAAGGAAGGGAGGGAGGAAGGGAGGAAGGGAGGAAGGGAGGAAGGGAGGAAGGGGGAAGGAAATTCAAAGAATACCACTCACTATTAACAGGCATAAGGATACTACAGAATAACAAATAAGATTGTAACGAAGCCCAAATATCCGATCTCCAAATAGTGGTTCCCAAGAACACCTGGAAATACAATGAGCACGTGAGTCTTATCAAATAGTTATTGGTTCTACAATCGTTTGACCATTAAACAAACGGAGGAATTTTTCCTTTATATTTTATTATGAGAACTATAAAAATCAGACTAATTCCAAAAGCCTACAACCTAAAAAGTGATAGAAGCATAAGATGATATGATTTTAGGATGAAAATTTTTGTTTAATAGTTGTTTTGTTTAGTATATGTATGATTAGATATACAAGATTACATCCATATGTTAACAGAAAGAAGCCAGTTGATAATGAAAAATGAAAGATATGAGAGATTCCTCAGTCAGTAAAGTAAGTCCTGGAATGTGGTGATGGGAGGCAGTGGTATCAAGATCAAGGATGGAGAGAAGAGACCTGGAGTAGAGGAGTGAGAAAATTATCTGCGATTGTAAAGAAAAAAAAAACTAATCTTTTTTTACATAATTATGAGCATTTCAATCTATTTGTGATTTATAATAGCTGCCAATAAATAGTGAGCTGGTTTTTATTTTGTTATACTAGTATTAAAATGTTGCCTAAGCACCATAAATTACCTTGTTTGTAGTTTGTATCAGAATCAGAAAAAGAGTTAAGAAAATGTTTTCTGTAAGCAGTTAGATTCACCACAAAATCCAGGGAATTTGAATGTCTGAATTTCCTTGGGGCCAATGTATAAAGGGCAATGAACAAATTCCTCAGTAGCTATTTTTAGTCAATATGTCTCGAGGTCTAAAATTTAATCTAGGTCACCAAGAGAGGAAATATATTACAGGCGACTTTACTCAAGGTAATTCTTGTAAAGTTTTTCTTTAATGTTTGAGAACACACAACAATCTACTCTTGTCTTTCGCCTATATATACATTCAGAATCTGAATCCCTGAGTTCTGACGACGACAACTAAACACAAAATCTATTTTCTGGCATTTCAATGCTATCAACAGAAAGCACAGAGATACTTAGTGAACTTTTGGGGGAAAATTCTCATTTTGTCGAATATTACCTACTCTTCTACAATACTAATTCAACACGATAAATACATGGTAAATAAACATATTTCATTGTGCCAACATATTATATAGATTCCAGCTAATGATTGAGTTAATCTCAAATTTTTATATTCATTTTAGCCTGAGCAACATTGCAACTTTTTTTTTTTTTTTTTTTTTTTTGAGCAAAAGGATAGAAACAAAGTGATCTCTGTAGACTCCAACTAATTGTTTGGTTTGTTTTACATATATGGAATACAACACACACACACACACACACACACACATTAACTGTAAAGGAAGAACAAACTAGACCTCTCTTTT
>NW_006436811.1:21107138-21115636 GCF_000325575.1 Pteropus alecto | reverse complement strand
CAAAGTGATCTCTGTAGACTCCCACTAATTGTTTGGGTTGTTTTACATATATGGAATACAACACACACACACACACACACACACACACATTAACTGTACAGGAAGAACAAACTAGACCTTTCTTTTCTGGTGTCTAAAAATGTAGAAAATGAGTGGCTATAAGTTTTATCCATCTAAGTAAATTTGTTTAAGGCTTTATATATTTAAATTATTTTTAATAAGAATCTAAGCAAAACATAAAGATTTCTCCTGGAAAAGTATAGGAAAGTAAAATTTAATGTAATTATGCTAGAGAAACAAAAGACCTAATAATTTGAGAGGTCTGTAAATATATATATGCAAAAAAAAGATATTGTTGGTCAAAATAGTCATTTTTTATGTTTAAATACCTCCTTAAAGTTCTGCGTTATTTCCTCTCTCTGAATCCATGAACTATCTAGTTTTACAGAACTTTTGTCTGGACACTGACCTACAGTTTAGCATCAACTTCAAGCCTGAAAATTTAGAAATTTGTTAATTCGACTTTTTTTAGGTATTTGCATTCCATGCCATTAACTGAGATATTTAAATACTTATCATTCCATTTATTCCTCATGTATTTTTCAGTCTGAGGCACTTCATTATAAGTACTGCCTACATGAGAATATTTTCTCATGGCACAATAATACTACTATATTAAAAATACATTTTATCTGTGCAGTATTCATCTAAGTGCCAAGTGGACCAAAGCTCTGTGATGGTTCTAATTGGCAAGGAACTGAGCCAGGATTTTAATCCAGGTCTTCTGACACTAAGCACCTTTCATCACACAACAGTTGTCTCCCTAATGAGGATCTGGTCTATTAATGAGACTGAAACATCTTTATCTTCCTTTATGTAATTGATTTTTTTCCCTGTTAAATGAGAGTAGAGTCGATGAACAAGTGTAAAAGGAAATAAAACTATATAAATCCAACTGAGAAAAGTCTTAATCCCAAAGTATCTTCAGTGGCACAGACATCATTCCTAAAGTAACAGTAAAGAAGGAAGTTCTAATCAGAGAAATATTCCCGTTAGAAGGAGAGTGATATTTGCTTACTTTCCCCCAATAATTTATATGGACAATGCTCAGAACAAAGAGAATGTTCACCAGTCACTACAAAAGTAACTAACGCTTATGAAAAGATAAGACTTAAGTCAAATGCCTAGTTAGTACATAAATGATGACTGGATTTCAACACTTCAAAAACTACTAGAAGAAATCCTACCTCCTTGTAATTCTCCGTATCTTAGAAAAGCCCTTTTTGTATTGTCATCCTTACTCTTATCTAAGAATAAATGTAACATATAAGAATAAGAATAAAAATCTAAGGATTTCTTCTCAACTGTCTGGGCTATTAGGCAACAAAATATTGAAAAACCAATATCATCTACTGTTTTTCAGTGCAGGCTCAGAATATGACATGCAATTACATATATTTATTCCACAAATGACATTCACTATCTTCTTTCCCTGAGGCATCAAACGCCACACAGTATTTCCCTCACAGAAGCACATTTCTTAAAAATATTAGATGGACATTTTGTTTTCTCTTTTTACCACCATTCAGATTTTATGGATTAGAGTTAAAAAGTCAACACTTAAAAATAAAGTGTGGTTTGGAAATGATTATCGGTAAATACGAGTTCATTATTCCCCTTTGACAACCGCAAGTAAAGTCAACAAAATGTGTTCTGTCCATGTTTGACATAAAGAAATATTTTCCAGATGACCTGGAGATTATGGACTTTCTGCAAAAGTAATTTCATTGTAAATGAATGTATACATATAAATATGCAGGCATTATTCCCCAAACTGTACATGGTTCTGTTCCCAAAGAGTTTGTTTATAAGTATCTTCTAAAGCTTGAAATGTGTGTGTGTGTTGTACATGCATACTCATGTGCTCATGCACACAGAGTCAGAGAGAGAAATAACACGGACAGTCTTCCAGAGCAGAGAGTAGCCATCTCATTTTTAAACAGATTTTCAACTACACTTCCAGGGATCCAAGTATGGTCAATGGACAGGCAGCATCTAACACCAGAGCTTGTTAGAACTGAAGGATCTCAGAGTCCACTCCAAACCTATTGCATCAAAATTTATATTTTAACAAGAACACAGGTGATTCTGATGTTCATTAAGATTTAAGAAGCACTGACCTAGACCTCTCGACCCAAAAGTCTCCTAACTACTTCCAAAGCACCTTAGCTCAGCTTGTCCAAAACTGTCATCTACAGTTGCTGAGAATACACTCCTCAAAGTCACACCCAGCCTCTTTCTCCCTCATATTTCCTATAGTGCTGAGTGCATCAGCTCCTATCTAGTCACCTAAACAGAGACCCGGAGGCTATCTTAGACTTCTCTGTGTGTCTGTGTGTGTCACAAAGGCAGGAACCATGTCTGCGCTGCTGTCCATGATATCCGTACCTCGGAACTAGTTGGAACTTAATGATTATCTGTTGAATGAATAAAACGAGTAACCACGTAGACATCCCTGCATCTCTGTACCACCGCTGGAGTCTTAATTAGTCGCTTAGGATCTGATTTCTTCTATCAGTATTGGAGTTTCATTTTCATGAAACATGAACCATTTTTAATTCAAATAAAATGAATGTAACCTACATTACTCTTAGATTTATATTTCTGAAGCATAAATAAGATGCTCCTTACCACGCACACCCTCCATCATGTTTAAAAATCTTTAAGGTCTCCCATAGCCTAAGAATTAAAGTTCATTGCTTTAGTACAGCCACTGCCTAAACTTCCAACAATATTGCTGACTGTCCACTAATCTACTCCTAACCACATCTCCTGCCTTCCATCTTTACGAAAGTATAAGACATTCTTTGTTCCATCTGAATTCTCAACTCCTCAACTTAAGCTGGTATTAACTGAATCCTCATTGCCTGTAAATATAAAGGAATGTATTAAGTTTCCATTTCTGAAAAGCTATATAGGCCTTAAAAATATTGAAATTAATCATGAAAATTAAAAATACACATAAATGCATTTCTATAAAGTCATTAAGTATGAAAATCAAACACCTGATATAAAAATTACCTCAGTTTTAATGGGGGTACGTTTCTGCCTGGCCTAACTGGATAAAAATTCATCATATACACTCTAAATAAATTAAATTTGAAGACACCTTCTTAATATCTAGTGTGTTTCGACACATGGACATTTTTCATTTCCTTAAAAAGCTTTCTAAGTTTTTTAAAATATAGACAACTATCTACAAAATTTTAATTGCCTATTTACTGTGCATGAGTCCTTGTTTTCCAGGTAAATATCACAGAGACGTAGTTCCATGCTGCCTCCAGCTGAATCTTAAAAGAACCCTTTTAGTTCTTCCTTTGGAGGTCTCAAAACAGTATAAAACAGTGAGCCATCACTCAAGCTATAGAAATTGGAAGTGCATAAACATGTAGCTCCAAAACCCAAATCTCCTTCATTTTCATATCTCAGTTCCTGTTTCAGATTTATCTGCCCTAGAATACACTGCACGCCCAATCCCCCACACGGAATACCCATATCTTCCACCATCAAATCACTTACCTCAGCTCAGTGGTGGCATTTCAGTAAAGCCTTTCTTAGCTGATCCTCAAATAAATTGCCTACTCCCTATTTTACATCCTCATTCTGACCTATAAAGACTTCTGACATAGCTTCTGCTAACAAGTTATTCACGTGTCTCCTTCCACTAAATTTTAAGTCTTCCTTAGGTGCAGGGTCTATGTTTTTTCCATCTTTTTCTTCCCAAACACTTCACATGGTACCTCACACTAAATAAGCAAACCTCTAATGTAGGTAAGATAGCATTCAAAGACACAAATTCATAGTCCTGTTAAGAGATGGAACTTTCTAAGGACTAAACATTCTTATTTAAAATCAAGAACCTCAATCTCTCTGGGACTCCAGATGAACCCCGCTGAACCATGAGCTGGACACAAAATGGGATTTGGAATTGTACAACAGGTAGAGACTGGCAGCTATGGCACACTCATGACAACACGGTGAAAAGACTCAAGCAGCAGTGAAGTGGGAAGCTAGCAGAGAAGAAAGAAAAAGGAAAAAAAAGGAAACGGTGGCTGAAACCATTTTAACGACAGGTCCTTGGTAAGATGGTGCTAAAAAGCTGGTATTATATATAGGTGTTATAATGAAAAGCTGCTATTATATATATATAATATGTATATATGATCTCACATACGCATCGCATATTTTGCCTATTACATAATAAATATGTCCACATATAATATGTCTTCAATGATGCTGTCATAGCATATTGACATATAATAGTTACCATAACAAACATTAATAAGGCAACTGTTGATAAGTTGACTATTAAGACATTTATATTACAAAACAAATTTAACATATATAATCTGATATTCAAATGGCATAAGTGACATGTCTAATAATACAAAATCAGATATAAAATATCGACCAATCATTTGTATTGCCGAGCCAATATACAAGATCTACTTAATTCAACACAAAAAAATGGAAAGCTTGTTACACAACATCGAGTCTAGAATTCTACAGCAGTGCTACTCAAACTGAACTGTTTGTTACCAGGCCTTAATAAGTACAAGTTTCAAGAGTAAACAAAAATGTTTGTAACAAGTTAACATTTTCATATCTATTGAATCTAATAATAATGGGTTTGTGTTTTATTTGATGTTTTAATTAAATTGCATAAATCAATTGTATTGTATTTATTATTTATTTATCAGATGAGTGAGTTTGGCACTATAATCTATGGGGGAAGTGAAAATGTCCCAATTTTAAGAAAAATAATCCTTTTTATTTGAAATTGATGAATGTAGAGTAAATACTTTTAGAGTCCATTTTAACCCTAAAGTTCTCTCATTCTCCGATTCTATTGTTGGCTTATTGCTGAAAAATGTGCTAAATGAATTCAGCTGCAGTTTGAAAACAGTTTATTTAACAGATATATATCTGGAATCAAGAAAAAAGTATTTAGTTAAACTTACAATCTATACTATATACAATATGATAAAAGATTAGAGTCCTCAAATCCAAAAAAATAATGGAGGAAAGTATTGCCTGGAAAAAGAAACCATTCCTTTACTTGTAGAAGGAGGGAGAGGTGGGAGGGGAACAATTCGATGTGCCTGGAGAGAAGCACACAATTAATAAAATGTGAACTGCTTTTGATAAATGAGGCTATGAAAGGGCTGAAGTTTTATTTGAACAAAACACAGTCATTAAAGATGGGAAATTAGCAAATTCTAATGTGATGTGATTCTGAGTAAGTGAGAGAGTGGGATTCAGTACTTCACTTGCTATAGATGGGGTGACCTCATCACAGTTTTAAATAGACTGTCCATTATAAGCATAAATTATCACCCCATGAAACTCTGATAGACTGGATACTGACCTGGAAATTAACAATCAAGCATATTGCAGAAAAATAAATTTTAAATGAACCTCTTTGCCCATAACCAGCATGGTGCTGATTAGAGTAAAAAACAAAACCTTCACAATTTTTTAAATTGCTATTGTTAAAATAGAAATTAGCTGAACTAGCAATGAGAAATACAGTGCTTCATTTGTCATAAAAATCACTCCTCCCCCTGCCATGAAGATTTGCTCATGGAGACCAGTTCTCATTGGTAAAGTGTTAGTAGTTGAGCAAGGAAAAAAGCTATGGAATTTTGTTTTGTTATTTAATCAACTGCTCTTCAATGAACTGCTATATCAAATAATATTGTGGTATGTTTCCCAAAGCGATCCAGTGTTTTCTTCCTAAACCATCACATGTCACCAAAAATATATCATTAGGTTTGTGTATTTGTATGTCCTTTCCAGAATTTTTTTCTAATATGGTTATTACTATTTGTGAAAGTCAAAGTGTTCTCACTTAAACGATACCCTCTAGTTCATATATTTAATGCCATTTAAAAGTCTGAAATAGCTACTCACTGCAAAATAATTTGTTTCTTCCAAAACAACCTGATTTCAATAGTTTACTAATATTATTTGTTCTCTCCTGAATTAAAGCCCTTTCCTTTGAGAAGTGTTTTCTTTAATAGATAGGTAATTCAAAAAAGTTTATGCATTTAGAGAAATTATCTTAAAATGTAGTTAAAACTATGTTTGGTAACTTATTATTCCTTAGTAAGAGCAAAGGAATGCACAACGCTTACAAGTCAATTTTTCTAAAACACATATACAATTCTACCTCTCTAAGTTCCTATTATAGTATTGGACACTATCTGTATTATTATCACTATATATTTTATTTTTCTGATGAGCCAAATAGTGTGCTGTGATGTTTCCTTTTTTGTAAAACTTAATATTGTTTCTTTCTGGATTTAATCATCCCTTCTTTTTTTTCTCTTTGGTTAGACTCTTCACAAACTCTCCAGCATTTAAAACCACTTAAGATACCGGTTTTCCTAGGGTCAAAGATATTAGGTAATCCTTTGTCCTGGGGCCCTCAATTCTCCTGCTCCGATTTGGGCTGATTTTTCTCTAGACCTGTCAAATAGCTATTGACCTGTGATTTTCCTTTACTTCTAGTTTCCATACTGATACAGGGGCATCCTATGTCACTTGGATTCTTAATCCTTTGTATACAACACATTTATTTTTCTCATTTAAAGGCCTTTAGAATCTCATGTTCATGCCTACAGTTCTGACATTTCATGATGACATTCTTGGCCTTAATTTCGTTACACATTTAGAATGTGGAAGCTTGTGTCCTTCAGTTCTCAGAGAATTTTTTATTATTTTGACAATTTCTTTTCTTTCATTTGCTCTGCTCTTTTAATGAAAATACCATCAGTTAGATATTCTGTGGTCTACTTGTTATATTTTCTAGGATATTCCTTTAATGCTTTAATGGTCAAATCCTTCTATTGATTAATTTTGTTTCTGCTTTTTTTTCCTCCCCAATTTTCACAAGGTCTCTCTTGTTTCAATTGCTCTGATTGTAATAGCATTACTTTCTTTTTCATGGGTGCAATGTATACTCTTATTTCTCTAAGTTAATTTTATTTTTTGTTTATTAGAGTCATTTCTTCTGCTCCTTAACTATTAATTTAGTTTCTTTAAGCTCCTTTTTTGTCTTCTTGCCCCTTGCTGTGCCTGTTTCTTCCTCATTGTAGTATACTCCAAATACTTGGTGATCTTTAGATATATTTAAGAGCAAGAAAATAAAATAGTGACTAGAAATGCTATGAGCAAGAGCTATAACTTATCAACTAGTAGATTTCACTGCAGGGTGAGCAAGCAGGTAGCCAGTCGTTCAAATAGCAAAGATCTGTAGATCTTTTCTGTGGAGCCAGTTTCTCCAGAAAATAAAATCTCACCAATTTCCTGTTTGAGAGTTAGAGGCCTATCTAGCAATGCTATTGGAGGCATGGTGGGAGAGAGCTAGGGAGCTCACTGTTAATGATGCAGACGCTAGCCTCAGTTGAGCATGGTGTTCCCATGTCTAGATTGCTTTAGCTCAATGTCTCCATAAAATAAACCTCATCTCTAAGAGTAGAAGCATACTAGTAATCAGTTGTCTGCTCATAAAGGGGAATGGGGCATGAGGAGTTCTACCTAACATATCTTATTCAGATTTTTAACAAATTCTCTGCTTTGCCCCATCTTCCCCTCTCAGCTTCTGCAGTATCTAATATTGCCAATTCCTGTCTTTTCCAAGGTTCTGAGGCATAAATTTGTTCCAGCTTATTGGCACATCCCTCTGCAAGCACTAGCTATTCAACTCTCTCTGCTCTAGTTAACCCTTCTTCCAATTTATAATACCCAGAAATACTAGACATTTCCAATCCTCTTCAATGCTCTTTGCTCACACGTGTTTCTATCCTTTTTATTTTTTTTAGTTTCAGTGAAGTGTTCAGTTGGAAGTAGAGGCAAACACATTTGCTCAAGTTGTCTTGTTTAACTGGAACTTCAAGATCTTCTTTCTTATGTCAGAAAATATGCTACTCCTAATTTAATCAAGTTATCTGAATAACAAAAAAGCACCCAATTAGTCATATTATTCATTCACCCTCTGATTTAAATCTACCATATGATTCAGCAATACCTCTACTATTTACCCCAAAGATTTGAAAACCTATATCCAAAAAGATATTTGCACACCGATGTTCATAGCAGCATTATTCACGGTGGCCAGGATATAGAAGCCACCAAAGAGTCCTTCAATAGATGATTAGATAAAGAAGATGTGGTACATATACAATGGAATATTACTCGGCTATAAGAAGAGATGAAATACTGCCATTTGTGACACGGATGGACCTCGAGATAATCATGCTAAGCATAATAAGCCAGACAGAAAAAGTTGAAAACCACATGATATCACTTATATGTGGGATATAAACCTAAAAGCGACAAACAAACAGGACAAACAAACAGAGACTCATGGACATGGACAATAGACTAGTGGTTACCAGAAGGGAGTGGGGAAAGGGGAGGGGGGAAGGGGAAGG
>NW_006436811.1:21102463-21106907 GCF_000325575.1 Pteropus alecto | reverse complement strand
TAAAATAAAATAAAATAAAATAAAATAAGAATTTGCTTTGGGGGTAGGGTGGGGGGGGCTGTCTATGAGCATCGAACTAAATAAAAAACTGATATATATTTACAAACAATTCAACTATCTATAATGATTCTTAAAATTTATTTAGTTATCGGGGAGGGAGGGGAGCCTCAAATGACCTGTTCTCCTATACGTGTCCACGTCTACAATTCAAGAGACAAAACCCATCAATCATCTACAAAATACAGAGTGCTACTCCATCTCCTTGGCATCCACCAGAAGTTTCCTTGCTAGTCCTCCTCTGTAAAATGACAATGACGCATAATAATAATTGAACTCATTGGAGGAAAAGTATGTTTAATGGGACCAAAGGACATAACTATGACAAAAATGTATTAAGAGTAAGTGGTATTTCCTTGCCATTTATCATTCCTTCTACATTTTCTACACCATCATTAAAAAAAAAAAAAATCTTACATGTGCTGAAATCGCAGCAGGACTCTTCATAGTACAATAACAACAAAAGGAAAGATCAAAATTTTAAAAAGACTGGCTTTATAACAAAAAGAAATATTTGACATTGAATTCCAATCAATGTTTGAGCCTACTCTATGCATTTCACTCTCCACTGATAATTTTAATAAAACCAATTGACAATTCACCATGATCCTGTCAGTTTCCTGTTAAAGTCAATAAAAAAGTAAATGCATGGGCCATAAAGGGTCAACATTGATTCAACAGAGATTTTTCCTTCGTTAAAATTAAAAGCTTTCAGAAATCCAACTCAAAAAACTAGAAACTAAGGAAAAGGGGAAAAAAAACAGAAATGTATGCCTCTCAAAAAACCTTAGGGTTTGGGATGATCAAAGGAGAGGATGCATAAGGTTTATAATGATCACAAACAAAACACACTGTGAGTTCAAAGTATGGTTTAGTTATCAGAAAAGTTAAAGTAACTTTGAGCTGCATACACAGAAGCATGAGGTCTTCAGTTAATCAAAGCACAGTCTTTCCAAACTTTCTATTATAATGATTAAGTCATTTTTTTCTGATCAGAAAAACATCTAGATATCTAATGAGTTTACCAAATATTTTTAATTATGACAGATGCTTAAGCAGTGTTAAATGACTTGTTTTGTGCAAATTTCAATTTTTAATAGATAAAAATGCTAATGAAATGTTTGTTAAAATCTAAATTTAGTTTCTAAATAGAGGACCGCATATAAACCATCCCATGAATATGTTAAAAAGCAATTTTTAATAACACAAAGGATAAGAACAGGGACCACCTCTCCCATTACATTTCCAAACCTCCCCTAACATTTATAATACAGGTCTACATACTTGAAAGTGCTGTCAAAATTGACTTGCTAATGAGAATGGTTCAAAGTACTAACACAGCTTGCTACTCAAATGTAGATCAGATAATGAGAGTTTAAGCACTTAGTGTACATGTTGTAGAAATTACGTGAAAACAAGGTATGACGCCTTTTCAAGAGCAAAGAAGAGCATAAAGTATATGCTGAGCAATAAAACAAACATTTAAGCTGTGAGGTCCTAATAACATTATAAAATTTTGACATTGATTCTGGAGAAAAGACTTTATTTAACAAGGTAAAATATTTCAGTATAATGCCAATCTTAAAGAGATTTTGGAAATTAAATATTTCTAAATGCCTAGAATGTAATAACAGCTAATAGATGGTTCTTTTATTTTAATTATTATTCAGTGATTGCTAAGAAATAATTTGGGTTACAAGTTGCTGTTTCCCAATGAAGACAGTAGTTTGGAGTACAGACAACTCTTACTCTGGCTGATTCTTTCCCTCTATGTCCTAGAGGATGTTTATACATGATCCTTAACAATGCTCATCCTATTGCACTATAATTTGTTCAGATGTCCCTCTACAACACTCTCTGTGAGCTCTGTGTGATCAAAGAGATATTAGGCATCTTCACATATGGGTTAGCCTATGAAAGTTACACCACAAAATTAATAATGGCACGTGCCCATGTATTTGGTAACGCAGGGATGAATGCTGGTTTTATTCCTATGTTTGAACAATGGACTACCCTAAAAGCCCTTTGGTAATGGTCTAGGGCATAAATAAAAAATTGTTTCTCACTCAAATAATAATAATTTAATTAGTAGAGTCCTTTGTTAAAATGAATTCTAACAGTGAATGTGGGAATAGTAGTATGGTTTGCAACAAACACATTGTGGATGCGAAAAGGGGGTAAATCAAGTATATTCAATATGCCAAGCTGAGGGTTAAAAATTTGATGATCTCAAGTGCGTAAAGCAGGACACCATTATATAAAAACATTAGAATTATTTTTATCAGAAATAAAAATAAACACATTTATGAATGTTAATTTTTTTCCATGCATAAACACATTAGCTAGAAGACCAGGCAAAGACATTTTGTGCAAATATCTCACTCAGATATGTCATCAACAAAGTGTCTTCAATAAAAGCAGTAAATACAGAGAAGGGCGGAGAGACTCTCAAATCCTTCAAATGTCAGTTATTAATGATTGATTACAAAAAGTAAAAATAAAGGAGAAACATTTTCTCAAATAAATTTCTAATTATATATTATAAAAGAATATGCATTTTTAAAATTTCCTAACCACCAATCTTAGGTACATTTCTGGTCTTCGTGAAGCAATATAAAATTCTGCAAAAAATATTAATATTTGCTTTGTAATTTATACAAATGTCTAACCACTATGGTGTATACCTGAAACTAATGTAATATTTAATATCAACTATAATTGAAAAAATTAAAAAAATTAAAGCTAAAAAAATCAGACTATTAACATTTTACGATTGACTTAAATCTTTAAAACTGAATAATTTATTCATCAAATCCTTTTGAAAAAATATGATCATTAATTAAATGATTGAATATGTAGAGCCTTATCTATTAGTTAGTGATAATTCTAATTTTTAATAGCTAATGATTTACTAAAAGTAAATTTATTTATTTAAAAATAAAATAATGAATATGATTGCCCTTGGACAATTAAGGATATTTTATACACTTATCTTCTAAGAATATATTTTATCGCTTCCCTAGAAAACAGAACTATAATTAAAGTTAAGACAACTCTTCACAATATGACCATACTCATTTTTGATGGCAAGAAAAAAATTACAGTCTTCAGAAAGTTTTAGGCTAGAAAATGTTGATAACAAACAACATAGTTCTTTAAACAAATGAAAACTAAAATTAAATGTTTTAAGTGTACATAATAGTTTAAAATTTGGATATCAAAATATCAAGTAACTTGTTTAAAAAACAGCATAAATATTTGATAAAAGAATCCTTTTCCTCAATACCCCTCAAAATAATCAGGAAATAAAAGCTGCTTATCCATCTTAGAAACTGACAATATGTTGGTTTTCAACATTTAGTTCTAGTTTTCTCAAACCCTTCCTTCTCTTTCTGCTGTCACCACACATATGTCTATGTTCTCACCAACCTAAGAACCAAATAACCCAAAAAATAATTTAGCCATGTAATCTTTTGGCTTTGATCTACTCCCAGGTTGACTTTTTTATATGACTTGACATTATATAGCATCATAACCAGCCTCTCAGTACACACCACACCTCTGTGTTTCGTATCTAATCAGGCCCTATTACTTCCTTGAACCCCACGGCCCTGCATATTCTGATGTAGTCATCCAGCTTTACATGCCTTTACTAGCCGCTAAAGGTTCACGAGAACCAAAGTCTCCTGAATCACATACCAAAGACAAGACTGATAGCCTAAATTAAATGTTCCCATTTTATACAGTGGGACAAGAAAAACATAAGAATGCCATGTCGGTACCATAAGATACTAAGCTTATATTCTCAGCCTGCTCATCCGTTCCTAATCCTTAACTCAACCATGTTTCAACCCTCATACTCATGAACTGCTAAAAACTACAGTAATTGTAAGAGGGTAAGTTAATGTGCTTGATTAGTGTGATCACTTTGATTCCAGATTTGTTTTCCAGACCAGTCTTACCTACACTGTCTTGGTTCTAAAGCATGTGTCATCTATTTGACGCAGTACATTGTGTAATTTCAAAAGGCGGGGAGGGGGGAATCATTAGGCAAAAAATTAATCTAAAAAAGAAAATGAAATCATTCTTCTACTCTAGTTTACTTACAAGTTTTGTTTGTTCATCTCTGATGACATCAAAAATAATGACAAAAAAGACATTTAATAGCAAGTAAACCAGATAGAGTTCTCTTGGCCACTTAGAATGGTTTTGCTTCAGCTACTTGCATCAGCCTTATGACTGGAAAAACAATAAAGAACAAGCTAAGGACAAGCATAGAGTTCATACCTCTAACATAATGCTAGACATCTATTAGAAAGAACAAAGTGTGTGCCCATGCAAAAATATCCCTGCTATATAATGTTTGTGAGAAACCAAGTTGGAGAAC
>NW_006436811.1:21080841-21102452 GCF_000325575.1 Pteropus alecto | reverse complement strand
AGCATACACAGGAAACTATTTATACTGGTTACACTAGAGTGAATGAGAAACTCCTGTTTCCACACTGAAGCGCCTTAACATATATTAATTATTCAGTAAAAGCATATTTTAAAATGAGCACAAAAATACTGAAACACATGTTGCTGGTCATCTCAAGTACTTTATGTTACCATCGCACTTTAAAATGATCTCTAATATTCCAACCAAAGGTTGAGAAATTGATGAAAATTGTCCCCACCTTATTTCAAACAAAAGGGCACAAATATTGCTAGCTGTTTGACATTCAAATAATGGATGGGTTTTACTTTATCCAAGGAGAAGAAACACTACTTCATTTCTATAGTTTCAAACCTCAAAAGTTTATTGGTTCTTAGCTTTGTGTTTAGTTGGGTCTGGTAGTTCTTATTCTTGTACTGTGTCAAATGATGCTAGAAGTTATTATGTCAAAAATGCAAACAGCAAAGCATCTAACAGATAAATGAGAATAGGGACATTTAGAATTATATTTACTTAGATCTAAAAAAAGAATCTCTAAATCAGTTAACATGTGCATGTTAGATTTCTAACTTCATTACTTAGAAACACTGCTTCTCTATTAAATATGAAAATGGTTATGCCCCTAATATCTTCTTTCATTATCACCTAATACCATTATAGACTAAATTAGACTACCATCATAGACTACATTATCAACTGCATGACAAAAATGGCCTGAGTAGGATTTATAGAGCCAAATAGGAATCATTAAGATCAAATTAAACCATCCACTGGCAAGGTAAATCTACTTGGACACATAGGTTTTAGAGAAGGCAAAAATCACCCACCAGCATGTGGAACAATTATTGGGTTCCTGCAGTATTCTAAACTAACTAAGGATTTAAAGGTGCTCGACTAAATAAATTATTCTTCATTTAATTGACCATGGCCTTCACAATGAATGTATCTTTAGTAAATGGCTCAGATAGGGATATTGACTTGAGAACTTAAAGCAAGTTATCAAATTACAGAAGGAAATTGTTATCTAGTGATGGAAGAACACTGAGGGCTTGTCAAAGCAGTCATCAGGCTATACAAAATTATGACAAGTCTTTCAGAAAAAAAGAGAAAGAGAGGGAGGGACACAGAGAGGAAGGAAGGGAGACAGAGAGAGAGAGAGAGAAGGAAAGAAGGAAAGAGAAAGCAGTATACTGAGTAAGCCATAGGATTTTAAAATAATAATAATAATACAAAAAAACCACTGGTGTTTAATCAATTTCAGTCTTTCTTACTTAAATAATTAAAACCTCAAATAGGAAACAATAGGTATACATATGCAACTCACAATACAAAATAAAATTGACTTGTGGAAAAGGCCCTCTGGCCACATGTTATACAAACAAGAATGTGAGTGGACCCTGTTCTCAGGATCTATTGACACTTAGAAACAAATAATGAGGAAATATGCTCAAAAATAAAAAGCAGTAAAAAAAAAAAAAAATCAAATTTAACAAAAGAATTCAAATCTACCAGAGGGAAAATGACTATTTTTCAAGAGACTCTGTAACAAAAGGCTAAAAAAAAAAAAAAAAAAAATTATCTGTTTTTGTAATGTTTCCTAAGTACTGCCAACTTCACATAAGATAGATGTGAAATAACTATATAATTAGAATGCTTAGGTATTTTCTAAGCCAAAATATCTTTCTGAATGAATTGTTTATTACTCATACTGTTGACAAGTATTCCATATAACTTTCTTCAAGTATTCTATTAGGGTACCTATTTTCTCCTTAGCTTCTCTTTCTTTTTTTACCCCAGATCAGGAGCTAAATATTGCTTTTCTACTTGACTATACCTAAAGACATTCTCACCCCTAAAACTGCAATAGTTAACTGACATCGAGGTGAGAACTTTGGAAAGGTGGATTCTTTGTTCCTGAAGCACGAGTTTGGATCCAATGTGAATTCTGTCACAATTTCCACCACCACCTTGTTAGCATTTCAGGCTAGAGTTCAAGCCAGACAACCGGCGCTGCATATGGGCCAAGGGCTACATCTTCCTCTACTTGTTTACAAAGGGACTATCTCTGCGGGTTTCTATGAGGTTCCAAGCATCACAAAATGAATCATATAACATTTGAAGGAAGTATACCTTAACCACAGTTAGCCTTTGTAGAGTCTGGCTGATTTCAAAAGCAATACATGTCAACACTATTGTGGTATTACCAGTTCAAATAAATAAATAAGTGGCTTTGTTTGTAATAACAGAAGTATGATGTCCTGTGTCTGAAGGAAGTCTCCCTCCATGACTAAAGATGAGTCAGGGCCTTGAAAATATTCATAGGAGAATTGGGAGGAGAAACTGGATGCTGTATTCAAATACTGAAAGAATCATCACATGAAAGGAAATGTTAGTTTCTTCTGCATGTCCCCACATGCAAAATAAATGGGCGGAAGATGCAGCTAGCCACATTTCATTCCCTGCAAAAGAATTATCTGAATATCTGAGCTTTCCAGACACAAAAAGGAGGTTAAATTTTCCTCCACAGATATGGTGAGGGTTTGCTGGCACTGCGCTATCTTGTTTGATTCTAAACTTCAAAGCTTCAGGACCATGGTTAGGGCAATATGTGGATTCCTAAGGCAGGAACAACACAATGGTGCTTAACTCTCTGAGACTCAACTCTTTTTAATCAGAAGTAAAATTCATAAACAAGGTAACTTAACCACTCGCATGTATATTTTTTTAAATCAGCAAAATGTTCTAACTATAAGGATTTTACAGAAATTCATTTGTACTAAAATAATAGTAGTTCAGTAATGTAAATGCTTAGGCCACACCTCACAAAAAGGCCATGAAAATAATAAGAGGACAGCTACAACTGCCAATGGACACAATGTATCATGTGTTGTTCAAGAACTAAAAGCAGCTTTGCCATCAGGAGCATGATTTGTTACAATAGTGAATAATGCTTGGTAAAATATGGAACTCAATAAAATATAGTCTTTCCTCATTTTACATAGTAGTTAGTTGCATTTTTGGAAAATTCACAAACATGTTCTACTACCACCATCACCTCTCATTTGTTATAAAGGGATTGTCTCTCATCTGCAAAGAAAAGAATTGTTTTAATGTATAATAGAGTTTGTTTCCAAATTCAAAAAATCATAAAAAGATTTTTCATTTACAAGAATGTCTTTGAGGACTTTCAGAAGGCTTGCTGTGTAAGAGACAACTCTGTGCATTGCAGGAATTCGAACAGCTCTAGTCTTTAACCACTACAAGCCAGTAGCACCTACACAACTACTGTGACACAGGTACATCACTGTCATGTTTCTAAAGTGCTCCTGTGGGCAATGGTTAATTTTATGTGTTACTCGACTAGTCTAAGTGTCTGCGAGGGTACTCCTAGAAGAGATTAGCATTTGATTAAGTAGACTGAGTAAAGAGCTCTGCTCTCACTCAGGTTGACCAGCATCATCCAATCCTTTAAGGGCTCAAAAAGAACAGAAAAGCACAAGAAGGGAGAATTTCCTTCCTGAGCTAGGACAACAATCCTTTCCTGTCCTCAGATATCAGAGATCCTAGTTGTCGAGAAGCCAGTGACCCCCAGTGAACCCCCAGTTATCAGGCCTTTGAATTTGGACTAAATTATACCATCATCTTTCCGGAGTCTCCAGCTTGCAGATGGCAGATTGTGGGACTTCTCGGTCTCTATAATCACATGAGCCGATTCCTGTAATAAATTTTCTCTGCATATATGCATTTTCTGTCTCTCTGGAGAACTCTGACTAATACTATCCATCCCACTGAGGTGGCCTTTCATCTGCAAATTCTTCAATAAGGAGACAAAACTCAAAGCTGAGGAGAACTAATACAGAAAGATATAGGAGAAGGAAGAACTCCTGGAGGAGATCCTTCACTGAAAGAATGATTAGCTTTAGTGTTTTTTATATGGGTTCTGCAGCTGTACCCCTCTCCTGAGCATTTAAGGGCACAGTTCAGAAGCAGAGGGAGCTGGCCGTTTAAAGTTGGTCACATGTGGTATCCAAGCAGAGGCCAGATAACCATTCACAAGGAAAATAGGTATGAGAATTTAGACATCTATGATTCTGCGAAACTGTGTGAAATGTTTATTCACCATAGTAACTGGTCAAGTCAGGCTACTTAGGAATCAAGGGTGGAGTTCTCAACTTTCACAGTTGGTTCACATACAAACCTCTCACAATGTGCTCTATTACTGTGGTGACCACATCATTCATCATATTAACCAGGTCACTTTTGACAGGGCAAGTCGATGCTCTTAATAAATTACATGACACAGTAAGTATAAACCAGGACTGCCCCAGGCAAAGCTAGACCTGTGTTTCACCATATCTACTTTGGAATTTATGTCTAAATAAAAAACCACCAAGGAGCAGTAGCATTATTAAATAAATAATACCCCACATGACTGCCTAACCATTCAGGGCTTTTTTTCTCCTAATATTTATTTTTTAAAAAATTTAAAAAAAACAAAAAACAAATCATGGCATCAAAAAAATAATTATAGCTTACTATACTCCTGTATATTCTTCCTACATAACGTATTTGTATATGACTAAGTTTATACTAAAGCATACATACTTTAGATTGCCTATACCAATTATAAAGTATGTCATATTATTAACTTAAAGACTTCATTTAGAAAAGTATGTATATAAACATATCATATTGCATACTATAATATATTAACAGAGTGGCTTTAAAATTATTTGATTTATGTAATCTTATTAGAATCAGTCATCTAAAATGAGAATAAGCATAAAAGGGTATATTCACATCAACCAAAAAATTAGCAATATTATGAATTTTTCTTATGTTTATATTTCAAGTGTAACAATGAAATGGCTGTTTTTAAAGTCATTCCTTATGAAAAAGAGATATTAACATATTAAAATTTGGCTCTGATTTTTTAACAAGTCACAACTTATAATATTCAGACCTTTTAAATTTTTTTCTAAAAGCACATTATTTATATTGTAAATAAAAATTATTTGTGTATAATCTGCCTACAGGCTGTGCAGTCTTCTGAAAAAAAAAATTCAGGCCTCTTTGAAAGCAGAAAAATACCTGAATCCATCCATTGTTCCAGTTCAGTACTTTGTTCAAAATAGTACCAATTCAATAAATGCTCATTAACTTAAACACTGGATGGCTGAATAAATGAATGAATGAGTGAACCAGCAATATCTCACAGGGGAATGTTTAAAAAGATAACTAGTCAATGATCATCAGCATTCCCAGTGAAAATAAACTAAATGCATCTACAACATAGTATTGCATCAAAAACATAGTACTACAATTTGTCCTTATATTTCTTAGCCAAATATCATAAGGAAACATTGAGATTATAAAATAATATTATAAATGGTGTCAAGTCTTATTTATCTGCACCAAAGTTTCACTAATTAAATTATATATAGTTATAGATCCATTTATTTAAATTTGGTTCAACATTTTCTACTAGCATCATACGATTTACTACAAACCAATTACTGCTCAGTCATTGTAGATGCAAAGCATAACTTATGCTGTCAAGCAACTTTTTGTCTAACAATAACACTTCTCAATTAAAATGAGTATTATTATAAAATTGTATCATACCCAAGCCTCATGACTCTTACTAACTGGTGAGTAGGTAAGTTTGGTTAATAACATTTGTATAGTGATTTCTAAAACAACTTCAATCATATACATAAACTCATCGTAGGTTAATAAGACAGAGTGAGAGAAAACCCTTCACACTTCACCTGTGTCTCTTAACATGCATAATTATGAATGATCTATAATTAGCATATTTGTTATGACTATTTTTAAATTACTGTGAATATTTTTAACTTTTCCCCTTGCTCTCTAAATCATTGATTGTACTTTTTACATAGTTAATATTACTAAGCAAGGATAAATTTCAGCACACTTCCCATTCGATTCATCATAAAACCTGAGCTAGTTAAATAACCAGATGATGATATATTAACATATAATCGTGAAATAAAGAGAGTACATGATCACTTTTGGCAGGCAGGATTTAAGCTGATTAATCAAACATATGGCTACAATTTCACTCATACCATGAATTACATTTATATTACTGCCATATATATAACATCTTATTAAAAATATCTAGCAAATCTTTCTTTTTCTCCAATTCAGAATAGTTAGATTAAATATAAGCAAAAACCTACAATTGGTTACCAAGGGAAGCTAAGATATCTCTTTCACCAGCAATATTTTAAAAGAAAACAGAAATAAAAAATAAAAATTCAAAACTACTTATTTAGCTTCTAAGCACCACTGATTCTCCGAGCATCATTTGTTGCTTTTCTAAGCACAATTATAAGCACTAGGGATATAAAGATAGGACATACTCCCTTCCCAATTAGAACTTAAAGTTTGGTTGAGGGACATTCATATTTAAAAAGAAAAGCAAATACACACTTTGGAAAATGTAATAAGAACCTAGTCCTATATAATCACAAAGAATAGCTTCTCAAATATATAGTATATTTTTTATGCGAAAACTTCTAAAAAGAGGGAGAGACTAAATGACTCAACAAGATTCCTTTTAGTCTCATGATTAAATGAATTTAACTTCCCTTGAATCTCAAGTAAATTCAGTTGTTTTATAATATCAGATAATTTCATATGACTCTCTAGGAGATAAGATTTATTTGAAGTAAAATTTTAGATCAATCAGTTCTATGAAATATTTAACAACTTAAATTCCTATGGAAAGGCATTAAATTTGTTCACTTTTATTCTTAAAATTTAGGGTTATTCTATCCCATTGTCCTCTCCGACTTTTCTTCTAGGAAAGTAGATCATCAGATCCATCAAGCAGTTAAATAAAATATTTTCCTGAATATACTCAAGATCCAACTAAACGATAAATAAAACAAGTTGGCCCCATTTAAATTATATGTTGGCTAATAAATAGAGTTTTCCCACTCAAAATCATCAGAAATTATGAAGACAATATCCGGGTCACTTTTTCAAAACCTTTGAAATTTAGCATTTACTTTTATCACATGCTGAATTCATGACCATTAGTTTCCACATTTTGACTTATATTATAAAATAGTAACTATTTGGCTGATATTCTGTTTCCACTTTGCATTCTTTAACAAAAGACATTAAATAACTTTATATTTGAAATGTAACTGTTCAATACCCAACTACGTGATTACTTTAAGTTATGTACTATGCACAGCATTCTGTGAACCCTATTTGTTAATATTCTGAACATGGTTTGAACTAAATATACTAACTCTCCATTCATTTACAGAGGAAATAGCACATTTATGACTACCTTAATCTTTTGGTAATCTGTACTTTCTGCCTTTGGTTTTAATATTTTATTTTCTAATATTGTTCAGTGCATATGGGTTGCGGAAAGTTGATTGCTAGATAAGCACATTTAGAAAAATATGAGAAATATAAAAACAAATCTGGAAAGTAGATTGCTTGATAAAGTCATTTAGGAAATATGAAAAAACGAAAATTGAATCTGGAATGCTTTTCTATATGAAATGCAATCTGAAAAGTTTAGAATAAAGTTGTTAAGTCATCCATAACACATCTGTGGGCTCTAATGTAAGACAACGTGACTAGAACAAGAGAAAGACATGTGTAAAAAGGGATAATCATTTAGGATGAAATAATATTCGAGAAATAAGAAGAAACTTAATGCTCTCTGCCTTCATAATATCTTTGTGGCCCTTTCAAGGACAGAGGTGGCATGGATATGGACAGCTGAAAGAGAGAGTCTCAAGCTCCTTCACTAATTCTGTTACCCTGAATAAATCACTTAACCCTTCTAATATTAACTATGTAATATTTCCCTCACAAGATTGTTGGGAAAATTAAGTTAAATAATATATCATTGATCATCTTACCTAGCCTACAATATATGTGTAATAAGAATTTTATTTTCTGCTCCTTCTTCCAAAGTTTGGGAACATGATTAATGCTACAGTCATCTACATGTTTGCAAACTAAGACTCACTTTGCAGAGCAGGAGCCCCAAGCCCAGAGAAAAATAAGTGACTCAGCAGAGCATTCCAATTAGTTAGAGAGAATGCCAGTCTCTTGGTCATGACTCCTAGCAATAACCACCAGTCATGGTCCAAAAATGACAGCAAAGCAAGATCCCCATCAGATGCTGACCTGGAAGCCTTATGTGTCTTAGTCCTCAAATCCATGTAAAAGTTTAAGTATGGAGACAGAGACTCCTTGAATCAAAGAGGGAAGAGCAAAAGGAAGCACAACCATACAAATGGGAAGGTTCTAGATGGGTTTTGTAGAAGAAATATAAGCAGGGCCCTGTGAAAGCCAGAAAGGGTGCCTGAAGATGAGGCAACAACCAGCAGACAAGCCAGCAAGAATTCTTTAAAAACCTTGCACCGATTTCAATGACTATGCCTCATGGCCCCAGTACCCTTAGTCATATCCAAGATGTAAGTCCTTTGACAGCATTTTTGGATGGCAGTATTTCCTTTCATCTAAACAAGTCACAATAAATATCTCCCCTTGTATTGTGAATTTTGGAATCCCTTTCAATGGTATAAAATAGTCCCTCATTTTCAAACCCCTTTTTGCATATAAAATCCATCTTTTACTTTAATTAAAAATCCTGTAGACACAGCCCCTGATACCTGATCAAATGTTCTTTTTTCATCTCAGTTTGACCCTAGGATTAGAAAATAGGTTGACTCCACACTGATAATTCCATTATTATATCACCTAAGTATTTAAAAATTAGTATGAAATTTACCCACTCCATTTAAGAACTCTTGGTTCTTCCCGTTGCATCATTTAATAACCTCATGATTACTCTGATTTATTGAAAACTTGTTACCTATTCTTCAAGAACCCAAGTCTTGTCATCACCTGGGCTTTACGCGGAAAGCTGCTGGCATGGGTTAGGTATTTTTGATTGATATGTTCAAAAACTCATGAGAATTTATGTTTACAGATATTACCACTAATAATAATAGTAATATGCACTGTGTCAGTTGCTGTCCTTAATACTTTGTGTATTAACTTAATTTTCCCAACAATCATATGAGGTAGGAATTAGGGGACCTAGGTTCGAGCGGATAAGCATCCAAGTTCACAAGCTAGTAAATGGTATAACCAGAAATTGAACCAAAATCTGTGTGATGTCAGATCCCCTCAGCAACTTGTGTGCCCTGACTACACACGGAGGAAGGGGATTGGGGCTGACACAAATAAATTCCTATCTTTAACTTCTATACAGGTGTTCTACCCACAGTGAAAAGTGGATTCTAATGGCAGACAAGTTCAACTGTAGAAATTCTATTCAATCACATATGTTTCCTAGTTTTCTAAAAACCTCTCTGATCCCATGTGGAACATAATGACTCTTCTCCGATATTCAGCCCCATAGCAATCAAGCTATCTTTTTTGTCAACTTACACTATACACAAATAAATAATGTCAACATTTAACTGTCTGAATTACTTTACTGTACACTCTTCATTGAATATAAAATGTTGTTCGTAAAGAACATGCCAGAGATTGGCATGGCATGGAAATCCACTGGAGAAGAAAAGCAGAGCCTAAGGATAACCAGACCATTTGAATGGTATTCTAGACCTAGATGAACCATATGCTTTTTCATCATTTACCAATACAAATTAAAGATTTCTACAATAAAAAAGACTTAAGTCAATTAATACACATTATCTCAGGCAGGAAACATACCATATTCCACACACTTTAAAGTTTAATGCTTAAAATAGTAACATCCCATTAGCCAGAAAAGAAAATGTTGCCACAGCATTCCCACCTCTCATTCTTATTTATGAACAGGCCTTCGTAACACTTTGCTTAACACATTCTGTATTCACATACAGAAGGAAATATATAGTAACCCAATTTTGATCTCTGTTCCAGAAGTTAAAATAAATTATATTTTGTTTTTGCATGACTACAACAAGTTCATAGGAGGAAATTTTGCAGGAGTGTTAAAATTGTTAATATAATCTTGTTCCTTATACTAGAAAGTTCTGCTCATTTTGCCAAATGAACAATCTATCAGAGCTACTATTAATGTGATGTTCCAAGAAAATCTGCCATTTATAGAAATTGAGGGAAGCCCTAGTTGGTGTTGGATCTGGCTAGAGAAACCATGCCAACTGGCCAATGAAGGATATCCACTGGCCAAGGCATGTCTCAGAATCTTTCTCTCCCTAGAGCTCCCAGTTATCCAGAAGCTATAAAGAAGCACACACCCCCTGGAGCTGATAGAAACAAGCTACAAATCAATGTCCAAACATCTGGAAGTATGAAGTGGGCACAAATTATTCAAGGCTATAAAAGAGTTAACGTGTTCTCTTCTAAATTTCCCTTTGCCCTTCAACACCCTTCACCAATCATCACACCTGCATAAATAATACCAACAATAATTCCAAACTCAGCATAGCAAATGCATGAAGGAGGTAACTCTAGTCACTAGGAAGAGTGACTACCATGGCGTTCCCACTCTCTAAAATATTATTTCTTCTCACCTCTGCTAGCCAAGTTCATATATCAGTTATTCTAAATGTTGCTTTCTTCTGAAAACTTCTTAAGTACACTTCAAGAAAGACCATTAGCACATTTCCAAGCTTCACAATTTTAAGACACAAATTTTCAGTCTGAGATTATTTACATAAAGCACCAAAGTTCAGACTCTGAGAACTTTGAAATCAGTGATACTCAGCTTTGCATTCTCACCACCCTAGACAGTGACAGTTGGCTAATAGGCTCGCAATTACATTTGTTGGATGAGTAAATGAATGGATGAGTGGATGAATGAATGAATGACTAAGTAAAACTGGGATTAAGGTAATGTCTGCCAGTTGAACATGGTCAGTCTTGACATAGGATAAGGATTTAAGCAAGTAAAAGTTTTATTTAATTCTCTATAAATTTGGAGGTAAGAATTGGTCTCTGTACTCTCTCCCTTGTTGCTCCCTACTCCTATTCTTACACCTCAATTCAGAAAAAGAACATGCTGAATTGACAAATAATAAAACAAGACTAAATAAATCTCAATAATTATTATCAGTAATGCAGTACTGAGACACAGAATCTCAATGCACAGCTGAAATATAAACACCTGAAAACCCATTAAGACCATCACTAAATGGCTTTGCATTCACAACATTTTCCTGGACGTGCCTCTGCTTCAGAGTCATGTATCATAGTGATTTGGCTCCGTGTTGTCACTAGTGTTATGTAAATGGTGACCTTGATGTGTATTTGGGGATAGCCTCCACTCTGTAGGCTCACTCACTACCTTTTCACTGGGAGTGATGGTTTTCCCAGGGGCTGTGCTGCAGCTTGGTGTAGCTGTTGGCGCTTTTCACTGGGAGTGATGGTTTTCCCAGGGGCTGTTGTGCTGCAGCTTGGTGTAGCTGTTGGCATTAATTAATTTATGCAAATCAGCTAGATACCATCCCTGATTAATGTCTTCACTGCTTTATTAATTTTGAATACTTTAAGAGGCTGTTGGACATGTATGATGCAATATCTGCTTACAGAATAACTACTCATGTTATTAATTTAGACCCTGAAGAACAGTATTTTATCTCTTCTAGTTGATACTACTAATTACACAAAATTTATAACTTTAAAATAGTAATTGTGCCAGAAATAAAACTAAGTTTTACATATTTTCTACAAGTGACATTGGCATATAGCACCCTTAAAATAACTATATGAATTTGCAATCTAAAACTAATAGCAGAGAAAGTGTAATTTGTGCCTATTCTGTGTCAGATTCTATGATAAAGGCTTCACATACTTAACCACTATGACATGTGGACCAAAATAGATCATACATTCAACAAAATTCATACAGAATTCATAGAAGAAGTTTTGTTATCACTATTCCTTTCAAATGTTCGTGTTTTCTAACTATTTGTATTAATTCCTCCACTAAGAACTAAGCTTCCATGAGGGTCAAATTAATATCTCACATCTCTCCACATTACCCAGAGACATTAAAAAAAAAGTAGCCTGTACTGAAACAGGTTTCATTGATGTAATTTTATGGTTAAAATTATTTTCTAGCCATTTGATAAAAGTCGAAATCATTTAAATCTCCTTAGATATTTTGCTAGGTTATCAAATACTCACTTAAAAGCATTTTGATATAGAAGGGAACGTTTATTATTACAGAACTCATGGCTTTTATGGAGAGGATTAGAAGCAAGATTTGGAAGAAATGAATGACCCTATAAAATCATTTGTTCAATAAATATGAATTCAAGGCACTGCTGTTGAAATGGCTGACTACAATGTCTGCCATCATGAGTTCACAATCTAATAGATGGAATAACATAAGTGTAAAAATAACTAAAATTACCACATCATATAACTCATTCTCATTAAAACAAAACAAAACAAAAAAAATACAAGAAAAGAGCCATTGCGGTACCAAGGAAAATGATCACATCTGCTTGAAAGAGATACATCTAGACTCCCAGAGATAGAAAAAGTCCATGTCAGGAAGTAGGAAGATAATAAAAATGAAAGAAACCCAGAACATTGGACATGTGCCTGAGAAAAGGCCAAGGAGTCCTCCAGTACAGAAGGTGATTTAGGAAGACAAAAGACTGGGAAAGCAAATTCATACAAAATATCAAAATCCTTCAATGCTAGGCTAAGGGATTTTTTTTTATTAGAATTTATTACTTAAGATATTTATAATAATTCTGGGCATTATACAAGGTCTGGGATGGGGATGCTGTCATTGCTGATGTTTTTTCTCAAAAATTCTTTTCCTTGAAAATGGGATCATTCTGTACAGAGAACTGTCCTTTCTGATAAGTGCTCATGTCAGCATTATGGAAAGAGACTTTAACTTTTGAGTTGGCAATCCTACTATCAAGATGTTACTTCTGGAAAAACACTCTATTTCTCTCTCTCTTCTCCAAATACTATATTTTTTAAAAGGAAGGGTTAGGTCCAGTGCACCTAGCATTTAATACTCTATATGTTATCATGCCAAAGTAGTGGCAACCACATTACTGTAAGAGATAGAGATTGCTCTGGGCAAGACACAGCTCAAATATTGCATCCTCATGAAGACTTCACACTCACACTCACACACACACACACACACACACACACACACACACACACACACTTACATCCCATCGTATTTTCATTTTTACAACTCATTTGAGCGACAGAGTCCCTAGACTCAGATGCAACTTGTCTAAAGAAAAGACCATAAACTAAAAATTAATTATTACTTAATAGGTAAAGATAAAATGCTATTGTAGAAAACAAACAACTTAATCTATATTTGGTGGTAAAATAAAGAATTCCTGGAGGAGGTGACATTTTAGCTGGTGTGAAATGGATGGTTTAAGGGGAAACATTTCACTTAGGATCATTTAACTGTAAAAAAACAGTCCCAATGAAGTAATTTTAAGGTAAGGAGATGAAGTAATGAGTCACTATAAATATATATATGTACACACATATATACATATACATCTATATAACATATATATATATAATATAACCCAAGAAAAGTCAAATAACTCAGCCTCAAGGAACATATACGGCACACTGAAGCTATGGCATAGGAACGTCACACTTTGACATGTGGCTTAGCTTCCCTCCAAATATCCCTCTTCACTGACAACTGGATTCCTAACCCTGGAATTCCTGGCCCTTACTCTGCATATCTTTTGTCTACCTCATAGTTTCCCCTTCACGTTTGAATCTTCTCATCATCTTGGCTTGCTAGAACTCCTTAAGGATCCAACTCTACCTCATATATATGGTAACTGAGACATTCGTTTGGTCTCAATGTACCATAAATTGCTGTTCTCTCAGGATAGAATCTCTCAGTTGAAAGTCTTAAGATATAAGAAATGTAATAGGCTCTTTTCATGCCTATGTATTCAGTTCATCTTTTCATGCCTATGTATTGCCTCCTCATAGCTGAGATGCCCAATCAGTTGTTTCTGGAGGTAGAAGAGAAGGGGTGGGGACTGTGAAAAGCAGTCGCCCACTTCAGTAGAGACTGTGGGAAAGGCAATCCCTTAAGACAAGTGTGGATATAGAAAGCTCTTGACATGTCCAAGTTATAGAGTCCCAAGCTCAAGAAGACCATGCACAGAGGCAGGAAAGAAAAAAAGCATGAATGAAGAATTACAGTTCAATACAGTCAAGGCATAGCCCACGACAAGAGAACATGTGCAACTATGTAGGACACTATTAAAAGAAGATAAATTATGATGGGAAGACTCTATAGGAGCCTGCTGCCAAGGTCTACATGGGAGAAGATGAAGCATTCAAAAAAGATAGTGATGGTGGTATTACAGAGTAGAAGATGGGTTTAAGAGGAATTCAGAGGTAGTACTTAATGGTCTGCCTCATCAATTATGTGTGGAAAATGAGAGAGAAATCAGCTATAACTCCCAAGTTTCTATTTTAGGCAACTGGGTAAAAGCCAGTTCCATTAACTGAACCAGAAATGGAAATGGGAGACATTTATTACTGGGTGGGGAATGGGAGGTGGCAAGGAAACAAGCAGAAAGAAAATGAATGTGAAATGGAAGATGGGTCTAACCGAGGCCACGTTTAAGGTGGCCAGGGTATATCCAACAAGTACAACAGCCATTAGGTAGTTGGATGCATGAGGCTGAAGCATCAAGAGGAGTTTGAGCCAAAAATACAAACTTGGTAACCATCTATCATTACACTAGATGAGAACTCTTGAGAGAGAGTTAAAGAGGACAAAACACAGAACCCAGACAGGAGGTTTCCACACCTTTGTTAATACAGACACATTACTATGTTACTTCCATGAATGGGCTCAACTCCCCCAGTAGACTCAAAGCAAACCGAGAACAGGAATGGCCTTTGCTTGTCTTTGTGCAATAAGTGCGAAGCATAGGGCATAGTAGCATAACATAAGAAGGAAATGCCTAGACTACATTATATAGACACAAAATCAACTATTTCCTGAAAGGAAGAAAGGTTTGTTGTTGTTGTTGTTATTGTTGTTTTTCAGTAGGGGTCTGTGGGGGAAGAAGTTATTTGGGTATTTGGAGTCATTATAAAGTAATAACTAAATACTGGATAACAAATTCATTAATAAGGAATTGATCATACTGAAAAGTTTCATTTATATCAGTAAATAACCAAATACTTGATTATGTGTTTGGAATAAAAATTATTTTCAAATTATTTTCATTTTTGCTTATTGAAAACCTGGGTAAAAAAATATATTATACACACACACACACACACACACACACACACACATACACACACACATTTATATATATTTGTCAAAACTCATCAAACTATTTATATTTTATCTAATGAATTTTACTGTAGATAAAATAAATCTCAATTTTAAAACTATACCTATAGAGAGAGGGTGACTGATTAGAAGAAAACAATTCATTATCATCTTTTTTTTAATTTCCCAGTAAACACTCATTTATTGAGCACACATTCATATCTTTTATTAGGGTCTCAGAATGCATAAAACATGAACATGACAAAAGTTCTTATTCTCAAGGAACTCAAGGTTTAGGGTTAAACCAGACATAAAAACAGATCACAAAATGGATGATAATTGAAGTAAGAATAGAGTGCCAAGGGTCACACACGGCTGTATAAAAAGTTTATGATCTTTTTGTCTCCTCTGTGTTTCTAGGTCAGATGTCCGGGCGAAATGAAGCTGAAAACCTCACTTCCTAAACTCATTAATGAATACGTTACCACAACTATGTGTACTAATTATATGTGCAACACATAAAAGACACAGACAAAAGGGAAACAAATGCAGGGTAATGGTAGTGTGCTATTTAGTGCGCATCACAGTTTTAATCAATAACACTGCCCCTATTATACAAAACCACTGAGTGCAGTTAGTGAATGAGGCTGGAAGGAGTTAGCTACTTTTAAAATGAACACTAGAACTAGTTCGGTTACTCAAGTACATCACTCCAGCAATAACAGCTTCAGTACTACTCAAACTCAACAACTCAACTCTGACTTGAGGTCTAAGTACTAAACAACCCTTAAAAATATTCTGATGTTTCAAGTGGCTCTTACTCAGAAAGATAGACACAAGATTAATTTCTGGTAGAGAAATCTCCTGCAGAGGTACATTTTTTTTTCTGAATTTCCATTTAATAAAATTGCCAAAGGTTTCTCAAATACTATAGAAGGTTATTTTTCAAAAATTAGGTAAAGAGATGTAATTATTATTATTTTTTTATTTCTAAGGATTTATAATACTGTTACACTACAGCTATTCAAAAAAGGAACTTCTGCAAGGAATATAACTAGGCACATAGGCCAAGAACAAGGTGTCTCTAGCCAGCCATGCTAGTCAATGAGGCAATAAACCTTTACTAATCCATTACACTGTTTTCTAGAGTATCTCCTGGTATATGGTAATTTGTAGAAACTGACTCCTACAAAAGATTTAAATACTGTATATTTGAACACTGAATGAATATGGATATAAAAATTATTTAAGTACTTCACTAAAAGGAAAAGAATCATGGTAATTATATATTTAAAGTAACTGCATTTTAATAACTAAGGGTAAATGAACTGTAGAAAGAGTAGATTCACTTCTATTACAGACATATCGGTACTCTCTATAAATTGTATTAGTTATGATTTATTCCATATATGTTTATTATGTTTGACATAAGTATACACACATGGAATACCTATGATGTCTTGGAAAAACTTTCTTTGAATATTTATTAACATATTTATATATGCTAATATATATATATATATATATACACACACACATATATATATATAATCTTGTTCTTAAAATGCTGGAATTCCCTTCAACTCTCAAAAAGCATCTTTCTCTGGATAGAAGATGACTTGCCACTTTAGTAGAGCATCAAATAATGGCTCTTCATAGAAGAATTCATATGAGGTAGAAGTTATACATTCACTTGAAAGCATCATGTCATTTTCTGCATTGTAAAGGCATGGGACATCTCAGTTTTCATCTTCCCCACAGAACAAACTCTGAAGCATATTAAAGCTATTAGTTAGTTATTGGCAAGTTTGCTACAAAATGCCTTATCTATGAGAAAATTATTTTTGAATTTGTCAATCATCACTAAATATTGTCAATCATCGCTAAAGAATTAGCATTCCTAAACTGAACCAATAATAGTATACTACAGTATTTAATATCTACTTTTTACATTTTGTAGTACACTGAAATTTTTACAATTACCTTTTGTTTTCAATATCTATGCATTTAAACTAACAAATGTTTAACAGGAGATAAACTAAAATAAATGTCTTTCTCAAGATGAAATCTCTCTGGATGGGAAATAGCACTGCACATCCCACCCATGTTTCCTCACCAGCATATACAGGAATGTTCAAACTCATGTTAGCTTGACTGGCAAATTATGGAAAATTAATTCATTCTTAATAGTTATTGCTGTAGGGATGAATATTTCAAAGATGAAATGGCAGGTGGACAGACCTGATAAAATGCAGCTGGGATTAAAATGTGCAGGTGACAGGTAGTATAATTTGCTGTTGCCTAATGATAAAGCCTACTGGCTGAAGTAAAGAGGTACATAAATATAATAATAAAATAAAGAAGTTGTTCTAAGGCTCCAACCATCAGAAATATATAGCAAAGTGTTGAACAGTAGACTGAAAATTGTGAAGTCTCTGTTTTAACTTAATGTATATTATTCAGAAACCCACTGAGTAAATGACACTTATGGTACTATGAGTAAAGTCAAGCATTAATTGCAGCTAAATATAGAAAACCTGGTTGAAATCATGATACAATGGCATTTTTTAAGATCAGGTGATGATATGTCCCTTGGTTCATACTGCCAGCACTAAGGCAAAAATAACCACCTCACGGGTCAGATTTTGAAAGCAGAGATCTGGCAACCAAGATATAGGTGGGACAGAAATCACTAGACTATTGACCTTAAGAGTTTATAACCCCTTGGCCCAAATGTCAGCCTAACTCGCTTCAACCTACATCAATGCAATACCACGTCAGTATTCTTGTATTCATCACATGTCTAATTTTAAATAGTGATTCCTAATTGATCATCTCAACAGCAAATGCATTGATTGGTTTCTTTACACAAGTGGTCAGCCACAATTAGTACTCTAGGTCACAAAAAATATTTAGAAAAGTCACCATAATGAAACATTAACCAGTCTCTAACCATAATATTAAGAACACTTTTTAAAATAAAGACTACTTTTATGTAAGCATTCACATATTTTCTAAAAGACATTATTTACCTAAATAAGCTGATTCTTCATAGCTAGGTTATAAATCTAAGACTACATCCTGTAGAGGAATAAAATTATGAGATCAGTGTGGTTCTCAGAAGTGTTATTTCTGTCAAAGGTTGGAACAAGTGACTCACTAATGTTATACTAATTTTCACAGCAGTGGGTAGTATGTCTATGAACAGAAGTCTGGTATGAAATGCATTTAGTCAGACTGGATGATGATAATTCCGGTGATGAGGAAGGGAAGGGGTTTCACCAATCTATGTTGCTTTGGAAATCAGACACATCAAAGATCACTATTTCTGTACAATTTCCTGAGTAACCTCAGAGATAGTATCACTGAGACATCAATGAAATTGTTTGATTACTATAAAATAAACCAATTTACTAGTTTTGTTATCTCCATTTTTCCCTTACCACTAAAAAGAAAAATAGGAATGTACCAGTTAATGGTTACATAATGCATATTATTACTGAACTACTGGAAAGATTGTAGAAATAGTACTTAATTTATGTGCCCAGTGTATAATATCATATCTTTATTCTCTTATTCATTTGTGTTATTTTTATTTGATTCCAACCTAGCAGCCATCACTTACATTTTCATTATCATGGTTTAAAATAAGTCACATGGAAACACTCCTTATTGGGGTGAGCATTTAGATGACTTGACAAATTTGCACCTGGTCCTTATCAAGTCAGCAAATGGTTCTGCATGATTACCAAGAGTCTCATTACATTAACTTTCCTGCTTCATTTAGAGCCCAGACCAAACACTATGAAACAAAAGTGAGTAATCCCACATACTGACTAAAGAATTTCTACCATATTCCGTTTCCTGCTAAAATAAGTGTTCAAGTGATGATACTGCTAACAGAAAATGTCTTTTATTTTGTGAGTCCATGTGACACGAAATGATATTTTCCAAAAGAGGAGCTATTTTTCCACAAAATATCAGCCTTGCATAACCAATAAAAACAGTGGATTCAGAAAACGTAAAAGAAGCTTCAATATTTATTTGCAGACTGTACTGGTTCACCTTTTGATCCTGAAAGCAATGAAAGCTGCGCACATAAACAAATCCTTTTGTTTGAAATTCACATAAATTTGAAATGGCTCGAAAGTACCAAATAAAATCTACCTAGACTCTATTTGTAGCATTTGATCATCTAAATTGAAAAGCTGAATTCTGCATACAAGTTTCATCAACACAGTGTATTTTTCCATACACACACACAGACACAGACACATCTATAGGTTGCTATACAGATATGGATATGTTAGTAATTTGAGTCATATAAATATGTATGTACTATACAAAAATTGTTCTGCACATTTTTATTTCTAAAAAGAGATCATTACCTTTCCTAATAGTATTTTATGTAAATATATTTCACTGTTTTTCAATGTATTAAAAGTCAATTTAATGACATCACTTATTATTTTCATAGCATCTTTCAATATATTCTCATGTTTTGAAACAGTGAGTCTCAGGACAGGTATTACTATCTGCATTTTACAAATGCGAAGACTGAAGCTAAGAGAGTAAATGACTTGGGACAGAAAAGGACTCTAGTTTTCTGAGGGGCCCATGTTAGGGTTTCTCCTCTTGTCTCCTGCTCTTCTTCATTAAAGATGTGGTGCTGTGAGCGTTAATAATGCTATTGGTTTTAGTTACACTAGGGTTTCAACATGGTACTAATAAAATCCAGTCAGCAAAGTCAATGTAATAATGTGACTATCTATGGAGATTTTCACCCTTGACCCTAGCCTCTTCTTTCTTTTCTATTTTGGAGCAAAATGAGGAATTCCAAATAGTCAAAAGTCATGTTCAAATTCTCACTTCAGTGTCCTCATCATAACTCTTCCGTTGCTTATTAGTGTAACTGTCCTGCAGTTATAGACTGCCCTGTACAGGACTGTACAAAGATTTACGTTTGCTCATCAGGTGGTTTAACCATGTTGTGGAAATCATCTGTAAAACCATCAATCGCGTTAGCTAGCTATTGAGCACTAAGCTTCAATGCCTGTTTTCAGGCCAAATGAACACTGTGGATCATGCATCGGTTATAACTACCTTATCAATTTTTCATTTATATACGTTCACATAAAATAACTGTGTGATGTCCAGATGTTTTTATAAGAGTATTCTTAATATAAATACAATAGTATAATGTGAATTATGGCTAGCCATTTTTAATTTTATAAAGCACATTTTTAGGAAAATCAAAGAAATGTTTTATGTTGTCCACACACTAAATATCTCAAATGCTTTTAATAAAATCTATTAAAAAACGTTCTTTAATCGGCTTCACAGAATCCCTAGATTAGAACCCCTGATTAACAAAACAAAAAAAGGTTTTTAAAGATTTAGTGGAAATGTTAATGCCAATTAAATCTCTTTTATGTGAATTGATTAGTGTGATTCATTATTAACTACTCTTCTAGACAGATGTGTTACATTACAGTTGATACAGAACACTGTTGAAAAAAAAAGAACACTGTTGACAGTTTATTTGATGATATTACTTTAGGTTTTAAAATATCCACACTTGAAATTAAGAGAGAGCACACAGATTTCTAAAGATTTTTTTCTGCTCAACATATTTTTTGGCATGATCAAACCCAAATGGTTGTGACTGTCTTAATTTTGGATATATTTCTGAATTATTTTTTCTAGTTATTTTAATTTTGGAACTATTACTTTGTAGTTTCAAAGTATTGAAATATGAAAATCTCTAAAACTGAAGAGCTTATTCTAGATAATTTACAAATACATTTTATGAAAGGAGACATTGTTGTAAATTTTACTTAAAATCAAAATTGATGAAGCTCAATGACAGTTTAATAAAATGCAATAAAATTAAAACATTTAAAAGTAAATCATCATGATGATATTCATTTGCTATCACTAAAGAGTTTTTCCACAATGGTTTTTAAACAAAATTTAAATTTTAAGAAAAATTAAAAACCTGATTTTTCTTAAAAGTGGATTATTTTCAAGTGAGAATTTTAAAGCATTATCAAATCCCCTTTAATGAATTTCAAAAACAATCAAACATATGGATATCATTTCTTTTGTACTACATATGGGTAAAAGTTGTAGAAAACATCATTAGAAAAATGTGTTTTTCTAATTACACCTCCTAATATTTGAAAAATAGTTTGATGTGTTTTATAAATGCATCACATGCCACATTCCTAATTATTACTCAATTCCACATCTCCTCTTTCATATCTTTTGAATATATTGAAGTGATAATGTTTTTCAGGATGATAAGGCACGCTTA
>NW_006436811.1:21032469-21080706 GCF_000325575.1 Pteropus alecto | reverse complement strand
CTGGATTTTTTAAGAGTAAGGAAAGAGCTGGGAGAGCTGCTGGCCAGTCTCCTGGGTGAGGACAGACACCAGGCAGGGAGATCTTCTGGGAGGTTTGGTCTCACCCCTGAACCAGTCTTCCACACCCAGGGGAGCAAAGGCCTCTGCCTTCCATGTCACTGGCTCACTTTTGGCAAAAATCGTCTTATGGAAATCTTTTACATTCTCATGGTGACTTTTCAATTATCTAGACATTATTATAAGTTATAATTCAGTTTCGCACTAGGCTCTTTTATGTGATTCACTAACACTAAAGCATCATGAAGGAAGTAGGGAGAAAGGAAAGAAGAAAGGAAGGAAGGACTTAGGAAGGAAACAAGAAAGAGAGAACAAAAGTAACCTCGCTTCACCATGACTACTCAAGTTTTCAGAGGCTGAGACGGAAGGCCATCTCCTTACGGGATTCCCTCGGGACATAAGAATTCTTGATCTATTCCCTACAGGAGGTCAACAGTTGGACCACTGTTTAATGAGCTGCATGGAATGCCAAACTTTTTTTTGTAGTATAAGAATTATCAAGACATAAACTATAGTACATGGATATTTAAAACACAGACAGGTACAGCTTTCTCCAATTTAGAAGGGGGAAGTTATTTATACCAGAGATGTCTATGAATCATGAATAGACTCTGAAAACCAGGCCTTCGAGGTCCCAAGATCCACTGATCTTTGTTCTACCTCGGATTATGTTGGGAATGTCTCTCTGAATTCATAGAATCACTGACCGAACCTGGTTCTTTGTTCCTACATTTTTAGGGTCATATCTAACTGCAGACTCAGCAGAACTCAGGAAATACTTCTCTGGTCAACATTTCTGCTCACATGCTTCTTCTCTCTCTAGGCTGCCAACTTCTGGTATCTTCAAATACACCTGTTGTCTCTTAAATTTTGCAATCTATGTTTCATATAGCTTAATTTATATAGTATGTATTTATATTGACAATCACTAAATAAAAAATATCTATACTTCAACAATTTTAAAAAATATCCTCAAAGCAGTAATTTTCCACCAGTCATTTTCACATTTCTTGACATGACCTAGAAAGACCCATCTTGAACTTTTCTAATTTTTTAATCAAGGTTTTAATTCATATCATTATTGTTATTTTTCTTTTCTCTCTACTTACCACCAAACACACACACACACACACACACACACACACACACCCCTATACACATACACCCCTATACACATACTTACACATCCTGTAGAAAATAATTTCTCAATTTCAGATGGGAAAACAAATTATACAAAATGTTTTTCTGATAACATAGTAAAGTACATTAAAGATATAAACAGAACCATGATTTATAGTCTAATTGCTGAACTGAGACTACGGCGTGCAAAAATACCATTTCATAGCTTATAAAATTATTTCCTATTCCAAATGTTGGTAGCATATCATGGTAGTAAGGATTATAACTCCTTTATCCAATCTAAGAAAAGAGTGTATGTTTAAATATTTATTTTTATCTATATATCGCTTAAAGAAAATTGATTGACATTTTCCAAATCAGTAACTAGTTTTTTTCTAGGTTTATTGAGGTAAATAAAATTTTATTTTAAAAATATTAAAATGAAAAAGCTATGGATAACAAGATTACTAGTAACTTTCATTTTCCTTTCTGTATATTGTAATAGTTTCAAAATTCTTTACAATAAGCACGTATTATTCCAGGGATAAATACTAAAATCCTTAACATAGCTCACCTGAACTCACTGGCCTTAATTCTCTCACTGAACCTCTCTGTGCTCCAATCTCCATGACTTCTATTCATTTCCTTAAAGAAGTATTTACCCATTCTGTCTCGGAATCCCCACAGCTGCTATTCCCTCTGACTGGAAGGTCCTCTTGTACTCTATCTTTACTTAGTTAACTCCTACTTGAAAACCTTTAGCTCAGTCTAGACATCACTTCCCAAGGAGGCCTTTCTTCACTTGCCAGAGCAGATAATAACCATGATAAAGTCACTGCACTGTCCTCTACTTCTCTGGGGCAGCATTATTGCAATTTATACTCATACATTAATTTCATTATTATTTTATTTCTCTAAACCATAAGCTCCTCTAGGCTCTATTCCATACATTTGTGTCTCCGGTACTTGGTATGCAATAGGCCCTCACTAAGTATTAATTCACTAAATGGAGTGAATGTCTTTATAATGTTATATGTTAAAATATTTTTGAGATTTATGTATTTACTACATAAATTTTAGGTTAAAAAAGTATTAATTACACAAGTGCATTATAAAATGGTTTCCTGGCAGTCTGACAAATACGTGAACTACAAGGGCACATATCAAAAAGTGTCTCCTATTACCAACATTATTGCAAGTGAATAAAGAAAACGTCAACTGACTACAATGTACATACCAAAGAATTTCATTTGTTGAGACATTTCTGCTCATTAATCCTGATAAAAACTATTAAATATTCTCTGTAGCTCAGACAAAGCAGCTAACTACTGGTATAAATCTTCATAAGCCTCTAAAAGGACTTAAAGGACATAATAAACCCTATTTGTAAGACATACACATGATTTGAGGTTGGCTTACTTTGGGTGTCCAATTAAAGTTATTGCTAAGTGCACTGCAGCTGCGCCCTGAGGGACTTACTTCTGGGATTCCAACTCAATGGCCCTGCTATTTTCTTCCGCTGTAAAAGTACACCCTTTTAAACAAATCAGGCTGCTTAAAAAAAAAAAAAAAGCACTAAACTCTATATGTTTTAATTTGCCATCTGCAAGAAGCTAAACTTCATTATTATAAATGTACTAACAAAGCTAGTGAACTAACAATATCCAAAGCAAAAAAGTCTTGCCCTCTGAGAATATGAACATTAATGTCTAGTTGTCAATTCTTGATCGTCCATTTCTTAGATTAACTACTTTATGAGCCTTCTGAAAGGAATTTGAAATTGCGGGTGGGCTTTCTGCAATCTATTTGCTGAGCTTGTGCTTCCTCCAATTTGTTTATGGGATTTAAGGATACCAATTAAATATTAATCAAAGGAAAGGAAATATCAGGAAGTAAATAAATGTAATAACAACATCCATATTTATCCTCATATATGAAGACATATACAAAGTATCAAGTTAAATGTTTTAAAGTTTTGTATTACCTGCAGTTTGAAATTATCCACCTTATTGATCTCTATTCCATTATCACATGTGATTGAACAAAGGCCACTCGTGAAATTTCTCAAATTTACTAAATTGTCTACCTTTCCCTTCCAGCTTTTCAGTTTTCTTTTGTTCTTTGCAGATAATGAAAATTAGCATTCCACCATTCTAAACAAATCCAGTGTATTTGGTGGAGACCACTTACATCAGTTCCTATCTACACAGTCATTCTCCCTCAGACCCAGCAATCCCACTTCTAAGTCTCTATTCTGAGACGCACCTCCATAATATTAGAACAATGTATATACATTTTTTATAAAAGCAAATCCTGTTCACCATTCTCTGTTGGTCTACTCCAATGCTTATACTTATCTGTTCAACGCTTATATTAATCTTATATTTAAGTCCCTCATAGTAAGCAGCTCAATCCCAGAAGGTTAACCTTTCCTTATTTTCTGGAGAAAACCGAGGCCATCCAGTGTAAACTTTCCTAACATTTTGTTTCTTTAAACTTCAAAATCACACATTGCTCTGTTTTACCTTTTTTCTATGAGGAAAAAAAAAAAATTCTTAGTTTGAAGCTGATTAGAGATAAATAAGGTTGGAAAAACCAGGTAGTGCTAAATCCTTTTACTATAGTGGGCTATTAATTCAATTTGTCTTAAATTTAAGAATTAATTACCAAAAGAATTAACTAAAAGAGTTTAAAGTGATTATCTCTGTGGAAGGAGAAATTGAAATGGCAGCAGGCAATCGGTATAAAATATATGACTCTTTAAACTATGTTATAACTTTAAAATTTAAATATTCCCTCTTTAGCAAAAATTGATCTCTCTAGTTGGTTTGTTATCCATATATTTAAGGAGAGAGCCCTGAGAGAAGATCGATGGGAAACTTTTTTTTCACTCTAACACATTGGTTAGGTCACCTGGGATGGGCAGAGGGAGACTGCAAACTTTTCATTCAACACACTTCGGCTCTCTTCTCCACAGATTCTGAGAATCTCCCAGAATCTGGGAGTGAAGAGCGAGACTGTTTTGTTTGGAAATTTTCCCCAAAGGATTCTGACAGAATCCACTGAGTTAAGAACTTTTACCCAACACTGACGATTTTCACAGAAAGTTCATGGGTTTGTCTCTTTAGATTCAGGGAAAAAAGATGGCCCTATTCTAAATAGGTATTTTTGTTTCTTTCACTCTCTTCCTAAAAAAAAAAAAAAAATCCAAATTCTGCCTGTCTTATAAAAAACAATGTAAACATCTTTCTACATTTGATTGTACATCAAATGTTCATTGTACACATTGTTCATCTGCTGACATGGACTAAGTTGATACTTAAAGAAGAATCACTTACACCAGATAAAAATCATTGGATTGTTTGCACTTTCAAATAGAATGTAAACCTGAGGGACAGAGTGGAATAGTAGTCATGCAGAACATGAGAACCTACAGGGTGAGAGAAGGCATGAGACGGAATGCTCTTCCAAGAGTGACATTCCCACAACCTCATCTAGTACAGTTACTTGAATAACTACCACGCAAAAGGGTCAACGTTTTGACCAGCCAGCAGGAGCCACCCTGAGGACTGATGACTGAGAAACCAGTTAGGGGGTCCCACAGATACGACATCTGATCCCTCCCCTTTTTGTGGTGGGTAGAAGAGAAAAGCAAACAAGGAATATTCTGAGTGAAGACTTCAACATAAGTAACGTTGTAGGAGCAAGTTAGCAGAGCGGGTAAATTTACTGGCCTAACCACTTAGAAAATCACATTAGTCACCAAGAATTACCAAGCTTCTTAACATTTCTTCTGAAAGATTACGATACTTCCTTTTATATATCTGAAACTTATATTGGAAATAAACTTTTATTTCATTGCTAAAAGCATGACCTGTGGTTTGATACCATTTTCCAAACACTATTTCTAAATCAGCTCATACTTCAATGTTTTCTATACAAAAGATGTACAAGGGCTTAAGACAGCCTTAACTCTAAGATACCCACACGAAAAGAAAAAATTAGACCCACAACACCATTTTTGAGCACATTCCTAATAGTATGAACTTTGAAAAGCACTTTGCAATTTCTTTTTCTTAAGTGTGGGTGTATCCTAATGGCACTGGCATCAAGAAATAAATACAGAATAAACACAATACAATATTCCTTTATTTAGGGGGGGCAGGGTCTATGCACCAAATTTTCTAAATCAGCGATTTCAAAATAGCTGCATGCCGTAGTTTTTTTTTCATTTAAAGTGTTTTCTTGACAAACTAATCTCAGTAGTTTTACACTGATATTCAACACTGAGCTATTTATAATGAAATATTTGGGTTTATTTCTTATATATTTTAATAATTGCTTTCAATTAGAGAGGAGCATTTATTTTCCTTTCAAAACTTCAATGTATTGTCCAGATAAGCATCTTACTAGGCTTTTTGTTCCGTCCTCCTTTCCACATACTGGGAAAGTGAGGCGGTAGATTTTGGAGGCCAAATCCTGGTTCAAATCCTGTTCACGCCACTTACCAGCTGTACAACCTAAAGCAGATTATGCAGCCTTTCTGGATCTCCCACATTTTAAAATGAAGGCAATAGCTTCTGTGTTAGAGAATTTGCTGAACCACATATGTAAAGCACCCGTGGCTGGGTATTCCTTTACTAGGCCCAACTGGTTTTTCATAGTGACTGAGTAGGCTATACTATGTTAGCCATTCACCACAATATGAAAACACCATACTTCAATATATATTTCTTTTGTGTCTACCATGTATATAGACATGTACATCATATTCAAACACCACATATCTGTATCTGATGTAAAAATTCAAAAAAAAATGTGAAAAGGGGGGATAAACAACCTGCAATTTTAGGTGTTACCATTCTCACTTCGTTTACTTTACATCTTTGCAAAAACTGAGTTGGCCAGTTACACTATTTGGCCCTGGATGAAAAAAAAAAAAAAAACTGTGACTAAAAATTTGCAGAAAGAAGGAGAATTACCATATGCATACAAAGAATGGGATATTTGCAAAGCTAAGTTTGCTTAGGGAATTAACATAGATCTCTGCCTATTCTTGGCACTGGGAACAGGAAGTGAGAGACTTTCTTTACACTTCCTAGAGAGAAGCTTTGTTCTGATCCTACCACAGTGAGCTTGAGGACTCTGGAGAATGGTATCCATGTACAGAAATCTCACCTCAGACACAAGGGTGAAAAAATGCAGTCAGGTGAACCACAGTAAAACCGCGGATGCTTTCAATCACTGACTTGGCACTATCCCCTAAGCAGGCCACCTGGTACATTTCAGACTCAAGCATTATATCTCTCAATTCTCGCATGAGGCCACAATATTCACACATTCAAACAATTTGCGTGTCTTTTATTGAGAAATTTACATAGGTCATAATTGAAAACCAAACAATCCATTTAAGATGCTATAATAGAACTTTTTAGTTACAAACCTCAAAACAAATATTGGAATTAAAGTAAGTAAAATTTTTATTTCCTTTACCTTCAATCTCTGAAGAAACGTAATTTAATAAATTTTCTTTATTCCTCTACACATTAGGAAATGGAGTTATATTGATTTTAAAGATGGGAAGAAAGATGAACAACCCATTGCTCTGACTCATCATGAATTTTATAACCCTACACTTTCAACCATGACATTGAAAACCTTTCACTTTCATAATTCTTAATCTTAAAGAGCACTTTTCAAATTATACACAATAAAATATGAGTGTTCCTCAAAAGGTAATAGATGTTAGTAAAAAGAAGATTCTGCAATAATTAAATTTAGGAAATTAAAGAAACAAGGTTAAAAAGGCTAATTTAGGGCAGGATCTCAACTAGTGTTTCATACACAAATGGTCCCTAAGAGGTGATTACAGTACGGCATTTCAACCCATTAGACAGACAGGCCTTAACAATTTCTTCTTACCTTAAAGAATATCTTGGGAACTGCTGCTGCTCCAGACCAATGGTTCTCAAAGTGTGGTCTCCTGACCTAGAGCATCAGCATCACCTGAGAGCTTGTTAAAAATGCAAACCACCAGGTTTCTTCCAAAACCTGCTGAATCAGCAGCTCTGGGAGTTTGGCCCAGCAATCTGTATAAGGGATCTCTCCAGGTGATTCTGATACACACTTAATTTTGAGAACCACTGATCTAGCTAAACCAGTCTCTGCAAAAGTAAAAACATGGTTTCTACAATTACCTTAGAAACAAAAGGGTTTTCAAATTAAAATAGGTCTTTAATAACTGGGAGTTTGTAAAAATTTATCATATTTCTTTTTTCTTTACTAAATCCATTTTGATTTAGAAAAGCACCTACTGCTTTACAAAATTATATAAAATGTTTTTATTTGCATTCTCTTTATTTTGTTGTTTACTCTTAGCAAGGCAAAATTCCTAATGCTTATTAAAGAAAATAAGTATCTGGTTTTGTTGTATATAAATAAGAATAAAAATATCAATTTTTATTTCATGATCCATATTTCTTATATGACTTTGATAGACATAAATAAAAGCAGAAATAAAAAGTAATGTCATTATGTTTTTCAAAAATATTTGTCTATGAAGTATCTAAAGTAGTCTAATTTACAGAAACAGAATGTAGAAAGGAAAGGAAACTAGTTTTTCATGGGCATAGAGTTTGAGTTTTACAAGATAAAAAAGTTCTAGAGGTCTGTTGCACAGCAATGTAAACATACATAACACAACTGAACTGCACTCTTAAAAACATTTAAAATGGTAAATTCAATGTTATGTGATTGTATCTGCAATTAAAAATAAAACAAAAAAATTTAAATATGTCTTTATTCAGCTCATATGGTGAAACTGAACCATCGAAGCGTTTACAACTGTTAAAAACAACATGATTACAATACAAATATACTCTACCGAAGAACTATAGTATTGAAGGAAAAGATATTTAGCTCATTGGGACACAATATAAAATTATTTTGAAATAAAGAGTGTGATTAAAAAGTGAAGAGCACAGTATTGAGGGGCTAAATTCTAATTTTATGTTAGGAAAGCAAAGGTTAGAACCCTTAATATGAAGAAAAGAAACATTCTCTGGCCTAAATTTATTCCATAAGCTTCTCTTGAGTTCTAGGCACTGAGCTTGCCAGTCTCTGGGGAAACAAAGACAACAGAGATATGATTCCTGCCCTCAGGAAGCTTATGATACACTGGAAAGGTACTTTAAAAAAGCTCACAAAAATTTCCAAAAAAAAACCCCCCAAACAGTTGGACTATTACTCTTAAATAAAAGGTGAAAGTCAAAAAATTGAATGTTAAAAAAAAAAGAAAAAAATTGCCATAGTCTTTGTCAACATATGCTTTCGCTATAAGTATAGCTAAAACTAATTTTTAGGTTCTGGGAACCTCTGATCATTTGAAGTTCAAACTCAGATTGAGATTTGAGGAACTGGATTATAATAAAGACGTTGGTTTAGTCTGAATAGACAAGGTTTTTGAGAAGTGAATTTATTATAAGCTTTTAATGCCTCTAATATATTCTCACGTTTCTATACCAGCATTCCTCATTTCTATTTGTATAATGCCTGACAGTTTATAAAGCACTTCCTTGATATTATTTCACTTGATCCTTACAACTCTTAATTAGGTTGGAGATATTATCTTCATCATTTTATAGATGAGGTGCTGAGACAGAGGGGGAGATGAAGTGACTTGCTAACTGTCACCAGGCTATTACTTGCAAAACCAGCACTGAAAACCAGGCTTTCTTTTCACTATGTTTATCTGTGAATTCCTTCACTCACGATAAAATTATGAGGCAACCTTTTCAAAGTGTCACAATTTAACTAATAATTAACAAAAAAAAATTATGTCCTTGGGGATTGGTATAGGGAAATAGAAAATGATATGGGGAGAGATTTTTAAGGAAAATTCTCCCTCCCTCAGGTTCTCTTCTCTCTAGTCACAGAGCCATGTTACAATACCACTTCTGGTATATGAGTATTTTGGAAGCACTGATAAAAATCTTTATTACCTTAAAAAATGTTGAAATGGAGGATGTTATTTGTATGAGGCAGAATATAAAGAACATACAACAGAAATTCTTCTTTGCATATCACCTAAGAAATTAGCAGGAAAATAGGTAAGCTGAAAAAAAATAAGAACCACTTGTACAAAAAGTTCCAAAGTAGGCAGAGGGCTGTTGTTAATTATGGTAGAAACTCTGCCCAGGGAGCAAGGCTTTCGGCACGTCTCTGGCACCAGGTACCCGTAAAGGAAGGTATAAGAGCTGGCAGCAAGCCAACTTTTTGTGGCTCCATAGACACCCTCCAACCCTGAGCTCCATGAGCTGCCAAACCTCATCCTATATAGCTACTCTTAAGGAGACTTAACTTCCAAGAACTTCTGTGACCAGAATGAACTTCTAGGAGATCCTCGTCCTATGACACCCTGACACCCCCCATGACCATTCCCCAAAAATGTGCCCAATGTGCCCATACATTCTCTTTCTCTTTCTCTCTCTCTCTCTCTCTCGTTCAAGGTCTCAAAGTATAAAGATCAATTAACTTGCTGGTAAAAAGGCCAAAGCTTCATGAGTTTTTTTAAGTTGTATGTTCCTGACTAACCTCAAGGTAAAAAGGTCTCTTACATCAAAGGTGAAAAGGACCCTAGTTTGTTTGACTTTTTCACAACCCAAAATGAAAAAGCTTAGCACAGAGTTCAGTCTGGGGGCAGGGAGAATGCTGAAGACTTACTTCCTCATCTTCCCTCGGCTGAGGATTTAGGATCATTCTTAGCTTTTACTTGGCTAAAGCTATATGATTTTACCTTGGTGATTACAAATGAAAGCGTTTAAAATTTTTCCTAGCTGTTATGGGCTGGATTATATCCCCCACTCTCCCAAAAAACTCATATGTCAAAGCCCTAATCCCTAATACCTCAGAATATGACTATATTTGGAGATAGGACCTTTAAACAGGTAAATTAAAATGAGGCCTGTAGGGTGGGCCCTAATCCAGTCTGACTGGTGTTCTTACAAGAGGAAATTCTGACACAGGGAGACATCAGAGATACATGTGTAGAAAAAAGAGCATGTGAGGACACAGTGAGAAGGTGGCCATCTACAAGGCGAGGAGCGATGCCTTAAAAGAAACCAAACCTCCCAACACCTTGATCTTGGACTTCTAGCCTCCAGATCTGTGGGAAAATAACATTTATGTTTCTTATGCCACTCAGTCTGTGATACTTTATTATGGCAGCCCTAGCAAACTAATCTAGCACTGAATCCTGTGCTTCCACTTATATAATGTTTGAGGTTGATTTCCCCCTTTGCTATCTAGTCAAACACAGCATTCTAAAGAATGAAGCTCTCTTCTCCTTTCTATACCTCATAAAATAGTATAACGTTTAAAACAAAAGGATCCTTTTGTATATGTTGCAAATGTGCGCATACTGGGATCAATGACAGAAGAAACATTTCATGTACCCAATTAAGGTCTTAAATGAACCATTTTTAAAAAATAATCATTAAGAACTTTAAAACAGTCTTTCTCCCAATGATATGAAAAGAATTTCAGTGTATTACTGCATCTGTTTGCAATATGTCAAAGTTGGCAGACAGGTTAGTCTATAATAAGAAGAGGCTTTCAGTTTTGAAGCAGGACTTGTAATATTCCTCAGTATTTTACCTGATTAACTGTTAAATTCAGAAGGCTTGAATAGACAATCAAAATTTATGAATATGTGATCTTATGATTAAATTTCCCCAGTGTCTAACCCCAAATCCTTACTAATTCCCTATGCAACATTTTTCCCTTAGTAATTTACAATCTGAGGTAAGACTAATTTGTAAAACAATATCAGTATGTTAAAGTACTCGGAAACACAGGAAACTATATCAAAATTAGAATTAGTTGACTTACTAATATTTATTTCCATTAAAATTTATTCAGAAATTTTCAAAAATGGTGGATTGTTTCTTGTATTTATTAAAGAGACATTTTATACATTTAAAACATATTTAAAGCCATAGACCATTTGTAAGTAAAAAAGTGCCAATAAACTAAGTTGAAATATCTGAGGTCAGGTTCTATTTATAATACAGTTTTCAAATAAAAATTGTTTTCTTCTGGAGATTTGCTTATATTTTATTTCAGGCTCCTAGCAAAATGCTTGTTACATAGTAAGTACTCAATGTACATAGCTAAATAAATGAATTAATATATCATAAAATAAATATTTTAGAATGAAATCTCCTTATAGTGAAGAATCATGTCTTCCTTTAGAATCCACTCAGTATAGCATATTTCTGTGCAGATACTAAAAAGACATATAAGGGAGCAAGACATTATTTATATCATTTCCAAGATGAATTTACCACATTCCCCCAAACAATGGTACATTTCTCATTTGTTTATGTGGCACTAGTCACCGAAATGAATACCTGAGGAACTGAAATAGTTCCTGTTTAGTAGATAATGGTTAAATGAATGCATGAATGCCAAGGTGAATAATTTTTACAACTACATTTCAAAGTTTTAAATTCTTTAAACGGAAGCTGTGTGAAGACATCTTTACTCATTCCCCTTGAAAAAAGAGGAAATCAGTCTGTTGATCCTAAAGGGAATATTAACAGACATCCAAAGCTCCAAAGCACACAAAATTTCTATGACAAATAGTAAAATTTCGACATGTAAAATACTTTTAAACTTTAAAGCAAACAAATTCTATAGGCTTAGCAGCAAGGGATTTAGACTCTGTTGTTAGATGTGAAATATTACTAATATGTTCAACTTTTTAAAATATCTTTCTTACATGGCATTTCGGTTTACCTAGATATGATTCAGACTATATTTTTGTAAAGTTAATTTGGAATATTTATTCTTAAATTTCGGAGAGAACTAAAGGTTTTTCCTAGCCGTAGGGAGACAATTTGCCTTTCCAGGGTACACTTCATTCACAATTGGCTTTAAAAGTTGTATTTCAGATCACAGCTTTATTGAGAAGTGGGTGAAGCATTCTGCCACTTCCTTAAGCACTGTATAGCTTTCTTTTGCCCCAAGTTTTTGATGAGAATAAAGCCTACAACCTGTCTTTCTCTGGATAATCAGGTCAACAACTTTTCTAAATTCTAATCCCAAGAAGTATAATTCTGTTTCTGTAGCTGGTTAACACAAATGTTCCTGAACTGTTGATATCTAACATGGAAATAAAGTTGGATAAGAACATAGGTATAGGCAGGCATCGAAGATATGGTTTCTGCAATCCAGTATCTGTTCAGAGATTCTCAGCCGTTAGCAGTGATATTGAATATTTATAACCTCATTTACTGAATCATTCACAGACATTATATCCAAATAAGACCAGAACAAATTGTTGGAGCTCCACTCTGATACCTTACATGAATTATTTAAGAATCTTCACAACTCGAATTGTTGTATTTCACCAATCTGTGTTTTGAAAAACTTATAAACACTATGATTCCATTCTAATCACATTATTTAAGTATTTTCTAAGATATATATACACAGACAATGAATCACCTCATTCTTCAATTTCCTCTTAAATTTCACTGCTCAAAATCATTTGCATTCATTATTCTGGAAATTATTTCTCAAATGAAGTGACTATTGTTGGAATTTTTAAAAGGCAATTTTGAAGTTATTATAAATTCATATATCATAGTTAAATCCCCATCCAGTTTTAATTTTCTTTACCTTATTCATTTGGTAAATATATCCTTTAAAGGCAATTTACATATTCTCAAAGCTGAATTATTAAAATTATAGATTAACTATAATTATTGTATCACTCAAACTAGTCACATTTCCCAACTTGAAACTAAGGTGCTCCAAAGTATCTAGTACATACTACTCAATTTACCTCATTATCTTCTGAAAAGTTACTATCAAGTTTCTTTAATACTAGTAAAAGAAATTTAGTTTTATCTTGAAATTCAATAAATTACTATAATCCCATCAGCACAAAATAAACTTGATTCCAGAATGTATAAAACTTACAAAAAGTCTTATTGTTTATTCGTTATATTTAGTGCAAGTAACTAAAGAGTCAATTATTGGTCCTCACTGGTAGTTAGCAAGTCCTGGTTCTTTAATCTGAAAAGTACTGTTACTAAATTTTAACAGTCCACTAAGGAAAATTAGTTGTCTACTAGTATTACTAGTTTCCATTTTAACAATATTACACAGAATAGTTAAAAGGTGAGAATATTCCATCCATATTTCTTTTGAAACAATATACTCTGTGCAAAATTAATCTTTATATTTAACAATAAGATTTACAGATTCACTCAAGCTCAAGAAAAAAAAATGACTAAAATAAACTTTTAAATCACTCATTTGATCTTCCTCAAAAATTCTAACCATGGTTATTTTGCTTGTGTATGTCGGTCTATTTCCAGTCATGCGCTTTACTTTCAGATCTCTGTGTAGGAGTTTAAACACACATCAAGCCTCCATTTTATCAACTACTTTAGGAATTACCTAGATTGTAATTTTTATATCAAAGATTTCTGAATGTTTTTATACCTTAAGCCCTAGCTGTTTCAAACGAGAAAGTTATTATTCCAGACAGTACCTTGTCTTAGAAGGCAAATGGGAGAGGGAGACAAACAAATTTGATCATTGAATTAATTTTAAGTAATTTAATTGAGTTAAAAATTGAGTGAAATGAAAGATAATGTAGAGAGAGTCAAGGTCTACAGTTGAATTCAACTTTCTGCCCCTAGAACTAAAGTTTCCTGTGGAGACACTTCTGTTCAAATAACACTCTAGGCCTCTTGCCCCCTAACTACCTAGGGAAGAAGGAAATATTATCAGACCAAGTGGATGATGGTGAAGGAATCAGGCTTGCAATACAAACCCTTGCTTTTTCCTTAAATGAATTTGCTTTCTGTCTGCTTTTTGCCCAAAGGGGAAAAGGCAAAGTCCTCCGTTTGTCCGGATGTGCAATTAACCACTGGTACAAGTCTATTAAATTCTGCTGGAAATCGGCAGTAAACCCTTGCAACCCAAGACCTAAATGCAGATATACAATCAGTTTTAATCTCCATTTGTCATTTTAATCTCTATTTATCTGTCTTCTCTATACTGTTTCTCATTTGATCTCAAACTGTGGAAGCAAAGGAAAGGAACTGTTAGGGTTGATTCTCTAAAACATATATATATATATATGACACTGGAAGGACTATCCACTGGGATTTTACCCCCTTTTGAAGAAAACAAACACAAAAATAAATTTTAAAAGACGAGAAATGCAAAAACGTATGGCAGAAAGGGGTTCTAGATAAGAGATCCTGGAAGGGCTTCAGTGAGAACTGATGTAGACCTTCAGTGAGACCTTGCATTTGAAAAGCAATTTACAGAGAAGATGAGAGAAAAATATTCCAGATGTACAGAAATAAAATTATTTTAAATTGTTAAGTGGGGTAAAAAGAAAAAGCACTTTGCTTTACAATGCATACTATCTAATCTGAAGATATAAATGTTATCTATATATCTATAAAGATACATATAATATTGTGTGTGTAAATCCTCAGAAAACACTCTGATGGGAAACGTTAATTGAGCAGAAGAGGCATAAGATTATAAGTGGCTATGGGAACTTTTAACATTTAATCATTCCTCTGGTGTCACAATACATACAACACATACTTCTATACAGTGGGCATGTGTTCATGTACCATTTATTTAATTTAAAAAAAAAAAAGGAAATCAAGAAGAAGGAAGAAACAGAAGGGGGCAGAATTACAATGAGAAACACGTGACAATAAAATTACACAAACCTTAATTTACTCCTTTATTTAGAAGGTAGTCAAGGACTGTAAAACATCAATGGGACATTTTTATGACAATCAATATTCATTACATTGATAAATACAAAAATAGAAATCGATACTAAAATTTTCAACTGCTAGAATGAGAAATAAATGTCATGTGGATAATCGTTTCTAAAATTATAGGCTTTATATGTCTGTCTTCATAAATCAAAATTTAATTTTATTGTCTTTTCACTGATGGAACCCTGATTGTCAATACTATATTAGATTATTTTCAAAATTGTGACATGCCTCCAATTATTCATCAAGAATACACTCAGAAAATAATATTGCTAACAAAAAGCATCTACTTCTCTCTTTCAATGATAAAAAGTGAACTTATTCCATGAGTTTTAAAGATTTAATAATCATTTGTTTCAACTAAGTTTGATTATGACAACCGTGCTCCCCAAAAAGACATTAAAAAGGAGCAGAAGCTCTGACCTTGGCAAAGATCTCAAGGCAGGCTTCTTGAGGACATGAGCTGATATCTAAAGGATGCACCAGAGGTCATTTGTTGAACGGCAAGCATGCAGCGATGAGAGCAGGTAGGTCCTTGAGGGAGCCTGACTTCTAGTCAGTGTGGTAGGTATAGAGAGTACTATGCAATGAGGGTACTACAATCCATGTTAAGCAATTATGTCTTCTTTCTAGAAGCAGTGGAAGACACTGCAATGCGTGAACCAGAGGAATAGCATTTTGAAAAGACTTCTCTGGCTTCACTTAGGCAATCTTACCAAGCAACTTCAGATGCATGTGCTTCCAAGTAAGATTGACTTGGCTGAAAAAATGGCACTGACACAAAGATAAACAAAATGCTTCAATGGAGCACGCCACTGCTCTCACTTGTTCAGAATCGGTCTTTATGTAGTCAGAAATACTCTATCCACCTATCTCGTTCCCACCACACCTCCTTGTAGGCAGGAACCCGACTTGCCTGTTCACTGCGGTACCTCCAAGCACCCAAAGTAGTGTTTGGCAAACTTATTGTAGGTTTCCTCACTGCCTGAGGACTCTAATATTCAGATTTTAATAATCTAAATGGAGATTATCCAAGACTTATCTCTACACTTCTACTCTGCCGATTGTCCAAATGAACTGGGCAGTTTTTAATACAGATCAACCTGCAAATGTATGGGCAGAACCAGTTGTGAGCAAATGGCATTAGTCTAACTTCTATGATAAAAAAAACAACTGTCCAAGAGATTTTCAGTGTATGTTCAACAACATATAAAATGTATTGTTCAAATAATCCTCTAATGATGCTTTTCCCAATAGGAATGCACGTAACCCACTTTAAAACACCTTTTAATGTGAAAAATGACCCCTGAATAAACTATGCAAATATAGATCATTTATTTTTTAAGTCCAAATAGATACAATCTCAATTAAGGGGCTAGTTACTAAGGTTACAAAGAATGAGTGAATAAAGTAAAACAGTATTTCAGTCAGTCTTATTGACAAGTACAAAAAAAAATGCTTAACAACAACATATCTCTACAGAGAGAGCTGTAACAACACATTTTTCTCCAAGAGCTACATGTCTACTAATCTAAGTACATTTATTCTTTTTTCCTTTTTCATTTATTATATTTAAAAAAGCCCTATCCCTAAATATACACAAAAACCCTTTTCCTACAAACTGGTGAAAATTTAGTTGTATAATCTGATAAACTGTTCATTTTGCCAGGTCATGTCTGCTTTTAAAAAGAAAATAGGATAATGTTTTAATGATATGTAGCTTTTTCCAATTTCCAAAGATGATACAGGATGTTTTGGTCTTAAAATTCTGAAACTGGGCATTGAAAAAACGTATAGTGATTGAAAATAATATTGCACTTTCGTGTAGTTCTTTACAATTAGATCATTTATAAATAAGAGGGTAACGGTATAGGAATTGGAGTTTTTAGCCTGGAAAACAATTGCTATCACCTCATATATAAAGAGATTCTTCAAATGAATCATTAGAATAAAATGACAGAAGAGTAAACCTGGCACAAATTACATTATAAAGAATTAAAGTCTATGGCAAAAAAATTATGTTGGAAAAATCTGTTGAAAACTATAAATGAGTAATCTAGGAGATCGAGGTGGAAGCTGCAATGTCTTTAATATCTGACCTCATGTATTCTTGCAAAAACTCACATTAGTCTAGACCTAAATTTCCAGTTAGGAAGAAATCACATTCCTAAAACTGTCCATTCTTAAAAATGGAATGAAATAAGTTGTAATAAATTTGAATTCATCAGGACCCTAAGAAATAACTGTTCTTCACATTCCCAAAGATCTAACACAGAAACCACCACATATTGAATACTGTAATATCACTATTAAAAGAAACAAGTACAGATGGCCTTCATTAATAGTAAACTAGCATTACTCTCACATAGTATGGGTTTCACGAGTCATTTTGTTTATAGATCAGTAAGTCATAAACTAAAACAGGTATCATAGTCTGTTTATAATTTTTTCAGATCTAGAAAACATGAGTGTCTCAGTTCATTTTCATGCAGGATTTCCAAGTCATCATTTCTTTGTGCCTCTTGAGTAATACATGGCAGAGTATGGAATAAATAAATCATATTTTACTACTTATAGAACGCCAAAAGTCACAAGGCTATGTACAACTGTGTATTACTTCTGCCTTCCATTAATGGTATTTACCAGTAGAGCCCTGATATTTAATCTCCTTAAATTCTGATCAAGTTAAAACATTCCCTGTATTTGATTAGATAACAGCCATTCATCTGTATTTTAATATTGAGGGAAAAAATTAACTATATAACCTCTATATATTACTCATTTTCATGCCCTAAAGCTCTGTTTCTATATTCATACTCAAAGCACTTAAAACCGAGGTTATGCTGGACCAGAGCAATTCAGATACTAACTCATATGTATTCTAATAGCATTCCCACTCTTCCTTCTTATAAATGCGATTATTGCATCGTAGAAACTCTCATCATCTTTCTAACTTCAAGTGTATGTTTCTTTAATTCCATAGCAGTATTTTTGTCAGTTCTCCTGAAACCTATAATCAAATATTAGGTTACCCTTTTGCTTGTTAGAATTGTGAGTTACCACAGCAAATCTTGGTAAATCAGGCTGTTAGTATTCCATAATGAATTATTTGCAAAAGATTCTTTTGTTATGAAAACCAGAAATTATATACAAATTAAAAGGAAACTATAATGGCATATATGTAAATTATTTGAACTTATAAAAAGTGAAATTAATCTATAAAGCATTACTAAAGTTTTGATGAGAAAAGTACTATTTTTTTTCCTTCTTATTGAAAATCAGACACTGCAAACAAATGGCTTTTGAATAGTTTTGAGGGTTTCCTCACTTTTCGACAGAGTATTGATTATATATATACACGGAAAGTGGTGGACTAGTAAATGTTTAACAACCAGGTTTATAGGAAATGAGGCCATAATTTTTAGTGTTTGCCTATTTCTGTGGTATAAATACTTCCACCGTAGCTGACTTCAAACTACTAATGTGAGGTCGATCTCCTCACAAAATGCCTGAAAATTTAACAATTGGTCCTATGGCCCAGAATAAGCTGGCTCCAGCACACCACCATGTGTATATTTCAAAGAGCTATATACATTCACGCACCCATATATATGCAAATATGTTGCTATATATTACACACACAAAAAGGAAATTTAAATATAGTTCTTAAATCAATTTTTTCAAAGTTTATGGTAGTTCTTTCTAAAAGTCAGAATTTCACTTTACATACATCTCCTATCTTTCTAACCATGTATCTTATTATCATTGCCTCTGAGGTTCCTTGTGGAGTAACATCAACGGTTTTGAAATGCATCAGCTTTAAGCATATAATTAGCTATGGCCATATGTTTGGTGCCTAAAATGAAGCAGGCCAGATTTAAAAACTCAGAAAGCAGACCTCTAAGAAATTTCATAATCTGATCATCCTTCATGAAGTTCTTATATAAATGAGTGTTGGTAAATGAATATTGGGCTCACTTGGATACAGACTTACATACAGTATTCTATTCCCAATACAAATATAAAACATTTTGTTTTCAGGGTATCATTAACCACATATGTTTAATATGCATTTTTTATTTACACAACTTTCTTCTGCAATGGTGCATAGTCCTAAAGAGAAAAGTTGCCCGAAAGGAATGACAAAATTCCATCCATCTACTTCATCTGAAGTTGGATAGCCCGTACGCTTGGACCAAGGCTCCCAGTAACAGAAGAGCAATGGGCTAGCATCAGTCAGGGCCAAGAATATCTGCAGACAAAGCACAACTCCATCCATATGTACTATCATGTGAAAAGCACCTTCTGGAATTGTGCAAAATGGCGACTCCGCGTGCTCTCATGTGCTGCTGTTATGAGAGTAAACTGGCACAACTAACAGAGAGAGCGTGGCAGTCAGTAAAGATGTTCAATGCCTGTGACTTTTTCCCCAGCATTTCTACTGCCAGGAATTTCCTTTAGAGATAAATTCTTACTTATGTGAAAAGGTGTACTTGTATGAACATTCACAATAGTGTAGTTTGTAATAGCAAAAACAAACAACCTAGTTGTCCATGAATAGACCACCAGTTAAATGAGGTGCAGTAAATCTGTACAGTAGAATAAAATGCAACCTTTGGAGGAGAGAAAAAAAGGAGGCAGGTCCTTATGCTCTGAAATGAAGCAGGTTTCAAACTAAGTTGTTAAGTGAAAAAAACATCTGCATAAAAAGTATATAATATGTTACCATTTGAGTATACTTAATATTTACATAAAATATCAGTGGAAAGATCATAAATACCTGTAAGAATGGTTGCCTCTGAAGAGGCCAATCTTTCTGTATCATTTAAATATTTTGTAGGACCAATGCATAAATAAATTTTAAAAGTTGAAAACATCTGTAAGAATATGTCTTGATATGTCAATTAAGTTCTAAAGGACTTTGAGCCCTCTTCACATTTCTTTTCACAAGAAGATTTAAATATAACCCAGCATGAAAGCATCTACATCGCCATCTATTTTTTTTTTTAAATTGTTCTCTCCCACTCATTCTTTTTCTGGAACTCTTCCTCCTCTGCTCCGGTAAGAAGATGTTTGAAGCCGGTATCCCCAAAGTCACTGTCACTACAACCCTCTGTAGTCTGAACCTGAGAAAAATAAATGTTACTTTGAAGAAAATTCTAGATGTCAAGAAAAAATTACAAAGAGTAATAATATATTGTAACATACAGTACATTACTATCATACTCAAAATTTATATAGTCTGACTCCAATATCATTATTCTCATTAAAGACTTTACGTTAAAAAAAATACAGTATACATAAGTGTGTGTGTTTTTGGAGAGAGAAAGAGGATAAATGTGAGTGACACCAAAAGTAACAGTTACTTCATCTTTATTAATCTTCTTTTTCCTTTCATTATTTGCCTAGCCCCAATATTTTTCACTAAACATCAGGTTGATACCTCAAAAATTAACAGGTAGTCAGTTAAATCTACCAGTTAAGAAGCTTATCTGTTTGTCCAATCCTGGGCAAAGTACATAGGAAACAAATGAAACCACATAAATGTAGACCTGGTGGAGTTTAAAATCTTCAAACAGCAACAAGGTTTCTCGGAGGATTTTGGAGTGGCAGATTTATACTCAACTTCCCTAGGAACAGGGATGCTCTTTTTTTTTTTTTTTTTCCCCCAAAAAATTACAAAATTTATTTGTCTAGAAATGTCTTTCATATATTGGATTCTTTTTATATCTTATCATGTTTTAAAAAGCAAAGGAGTCCAGCAAAGCAAGCATCCGTTATTTTCAGTTCCTATAATAGTGGATGAGCTTTGCTTCCCATTAGACTAAAAAGAATGAGAATTTCTAGATGGGGGTTCAGATGTCAAATAGCTAAAATAAAGATAATGTAGCAGTATACAGTTTTACACATGATAATGACTTAAAAGTCTATACCAGAAATAAGTCATCACTTGATCTTCCTAGAAGATTCTAGAGATGGCTCAGGGCTGGAATCATGTTTGCTATTTCTTACCTTTTCTAACAAGTTAAGAGAGCCATAATACTTGGAAAGAATTGCATAAAAAAGTTACATAGCCCATTAATTTGAGAAAATTGTTTTAATTCTAGAAAAACCTGATTTGCTCATGTTGAAAAGTAAATCATATGATTCACATAGGTAGTAGTTAAGTTCATGGGCTGCGGAATCTGCCTGGCTTTTCTGCTCACCTGCCTGTGTCCTCAAACAAGTGAAGTGCACTCTCTCTTTCTCAGTTTCCTCATCTGGAAAATGTGAATGATAAAACTCACAATAAAAAGATGTAAAGATTACATAAGATCCTACAGGAAAAGAGTTTAGAACAGTATGTGGGACATAGAGCTCAATCAGTGTTACATGTTATTACATAATACATACATAGTGCTGTAACATGAAGCACATTTTTACCATTACCACTACAATTTCCATGGTTTATCTTGATTCCTAGAGTATAAACTCATTCCAGGCCAGATGCTCTGACCTCACTTGTGCTCAATAAAAATCTGCAGAAATGAGAGTGACAGTATAATATCTGGAAGTCAGCAGATGCACAGTAGTATATTGAACACCTTTCATAAGAGAGAATATACATGAGTTTGTCAACATTTACATAGAGGTCATTTCCTAGGAATCAAATGAAAGCCCAGGTCATTGTCATCATTCGGTACATTCAATATACATGTACTGAATGCTTTATGTACACCAGGTGGTAAGGGCTATGCAAGGATAAATCGGATATGGTTCTGCCTTCTCAGAGTGTATAGATTAATGGAAGACTAATCAAATATCTAAGCTATTTATACTTTATATTTGTAATACAAGTTACAAAGTGACTACGGCTCCAAAATGTTTAAATAAAATATTCTAAGAAGTAAGAGACGGGAGAATGTATTCCTTCTAAATGTATTCCTTCTTAGAAAAAAAAATTTGATCTCCCTCTTTTCCATAAGAAAGCACCTTCAAATCACAGCATCATTAGTGTCTGTCCCATTTTTCCAAATGAAACAGAGGAACTTCCTTTAGAGATTTGAAAACTAAATTAGGATGTCTATCATGGCCGAAACGAGTACTTTAGCAAATCTGGATTAGTACTAGTCCTACACAAAACCCTGATATTGTTTATTACATTGAGTAGTGAGTTCATACACACATCCACACACACCATATTCCTCAACTTCAAAAAAATATATGCTATGAATCGAGGCTCATATTTTTCAGCTTAGGAACTTGGTCCACCTGTCCAGGATAGAGTGTCCCAAGACTCATTTTTCAATGTTTCTGATGAAGTATTATGTCTTTTACTCAGCGATCGGGAATACAATTTAGAAAACAGTATGTTCAGTACTACAACTACTCTGTTAGGAAAAGTTCAGTGTATCCTAAGAATCGATGTGTATGACAACTAAAGGAATTCAGAGCTTCAACTCCATGAGAGGAGAAAAACAAACTTTCAACACTGTTTTTAGAAAGAAATATTAATTTGTAAAGATTGGCTTTAAGAAAAATCAAATCTGGGATAACGATTGCTTTTTTGTTAAAATTATTTCTGGAATTCTCTTATTTCATCAACTATTGCATTCTGAAAAGACAGGTGTTTGTTAATGTATCTGCCTCCTGTGCTGCAGTGTAACGCCGCCCACTGCAAGCACAGAGCAGGCCAGGCAGAGCCTCCTATAAGAGCAGCGAAGCAGCCACATCCTGGCTGCTCACCAGCTCCCTAAATAAGGCTCTCTTGTGCCTTGCTTTTAAATACCTTCATTTTAATACTAGTTTTTGATTTTTTTTTCCTCAGAAACAGCTAAATCTCTGTTGAGCTACCAAAACATATTTTACAACTTAAATTAGTGTGTTCTGCCTTCCTACTTTTTTTGCAGCTGTTACTTTTAAGAGAGAACATTTGCTTTACAAATGAGAATGGAGCCTTTTATTTAAAGAAGGAATTTTTCTGCTTGTTGTCATCTGGGCATCCTCTATATTTTTTATAATTTCAGAACCTGCTTAAAACATCTTCATATGCAAACTGTGCAAATAGCACAAGAGTTTAAATGTTCACAGTTTCAAACGTGATAGAAAACAGAGAAAGTAACTAAAAAATACACCAAGTCAGATCACAGAGGGCACAAAAACGCTAACTTGGTTTCACCGTTTCTCCAGCTGGAACCATTTATTGCACCTATGTAAGAAAGTAAAAGGGATTCACAGCACAAATTGCTCTTTTAGCCACTGATGACAAAAATAAATAAATAAATAAATCACCACACCATTAGTGTCATCTTTGATTATCAAAATATTTATATGTCTATTTACACATATACCACTTAAACAGGATAGCTATGATGTCTATGAATTGTTTCAATACACAGTACAATCATATACTAATGTCCCTAAAGTAATATTTGCATATAAAATGGTGGAATTATGGCCTTTTAAAACTACATCTTTAAACAGGGATTATCATGTGATAAATGTGCTTCTTTTCCAAATATGTATCTAGAAATTTTATTAAAATATGGGAGCTAAAATAATTTAAGGTTAAGTATCATTCTTGAGTGGTTATATACAATTCCCTAAGGAAAGATGCATGTTCTATCTGCTTGAACAAAGATTAAATGATGCAACTTTCAAAACCAGAGTTGCCCATTTTTTAAGAAGTTCGTGGAGCATGACTTTCTATTTAGCAGAGGAGTCTAACTTCCCTATTTACGATAGAATTAGGATGCATTCATTTACATGAAAGAAAAAGTAATACTATATAAGAAATAAATTAACTAGTGGTGAACAAAAAGTCACTTCATAAACATAATTTTTTTTTTTCTTTACCTTTACCTGCTTTCCTCCAGGCTCCCAGAGGAAAATCCCATTCCTCACATTATATTGAAATTAACCATCTATCTGTCTGTCTTCACTACTCTGTGTGTACCTCAAGGGCAGGGAAACTGGGTGCTATTCTTTAAAGAAGTAATGAAAAATAAATTTTACTGACCTGAACCAATGTAAGTTAAGAGAACCTAGGTTGGTAACAGCTTAAAACAGAATTCACAAAATTACAAATGGCTCCTATGACCACTCCAGCAGCACAATTTACTATTCAAAGCCTCTGTCATAAACAGATCATTCCAAAGGTGGTGCGATTTGATTGCTTTATCCCTAGGCCTGACTTTTTAAACTAACTTTGCTCTCTATCAATGTCTTTATCTCCAAGGAAATGTCACTGCAATTTAAAGTACTCTTTACGTTTAACTTCTCTAATCTTTTCAAGTATTTGAAAATTGCTGTCAGTGATAGTTAAAATATGCCACATTTTGAAAAACATTTTGATAGACGTATAGTTTTATGCAGTAGGTACTTACTTCACTGGAAGAAACACTAAAATAAAATGAAAGCAACAAAATGCATGTTCCACACAATAAACTCTGGTGGTCTGTACTTTCGCAAATTGATTTCCACTGACTTAAGCTAACATAACTTAGCTGCAATCTTTCAAAGAAAATATCAGGGTGCCTTTATATTACACCATTTAATTTTTATCTTACTTAAAGTTACTGAAAGGCCAAAAATAAGTCTCTTTACATTCCAAATCAAGAAGTAGCCAATTATTTATTAAGACCCTACTATGTGCAAATACTGGGTTCTGGGGAATACAAATATGTATCAAAGTACCCTTAGCTATCACATAGTCAAATTTGAGAAAAAGAAATTAAGGAACTCATTTTAAAAGGCTCAAGACAACCTAAGAGTCATGAGAAGGCAGCATTTGATTAATTACCAGATAAACAGAAAAACACCACACGAGCTTGGCAAGGAAGAAAACAGGGACTGGGTAGCCTAGGCTGATGTCATAGCAAAGGAGAAAATGGAGACTGAGTAGTCTAGTACAATTTCATGAAATGTAATTGGATTTTACTTGGTGGAAAAAATAAAGACAGACCAAGCATTGTTATGAGTGTTAACAAATGAAATGAGACACAGAAAGAAAAGTAATTTTAGTGAAAAAGGTCTTATCAGACAAAAATTCTAGAAGAAGGGGCCTGGAAGTAAGTTAGAAAGATAGTTTGAGTTCTTGAATATTAAACCAAGATGTCAAACCAAGATTGAAATTTATTCTCAAGCCATTGGAGAACTAAGTGTACCATCAATATTTTAAGGCTTAAACTTTAAGTCTGTGGTTCTCGAAGTGTGGTCCAGGGACCATCAGCATCAGCATCACCCGGGCACTGGCCCTCTCTCAGATCTACTAAGTCAGAAACTCCCAGAGTGGGACCCCATTTGAACAAGGATTCTGGGTGATTCTGATACATACTCAAGTTTGAGAAGCACTAGTTTAAGCAAATTAAAATAATCAAAGCAATGTATCAGATATATCATATCTGACAGAACCTAACCTATAGAATCACATGAGTTTGAGAGCCATTTCCAAGAAGACCAAAAAGAAGAGAAAGTAAATGTTTTTTAAAGATTTCTATTTGACATTTAACAGCATTTCAAGATCACCTTTTAATGTTCTATTAGAGCTTCTCTCTTTGAAGCTTATCATAAAAGGAAATTAAAAATGACTAAGTCTTACAGTGGAGATTACAGCCTACTAGGTTTCTCTCCACTTCTGAATAAAAAATAGGAAGATTTCTCATCATGATACATGTGTCAGGAGAGAACTGAGGAAAAAAGAACTAATATTTACTGGAGACTGCTCTCTGGCTGGCTGTTCACATGCATTATATCACTTAATCCTTACAAAAAAAAACAAATATCATGAGCCAGGCTGTTATTGCCATTTTATGTAGATAAGAAAACTGGGGTTCAGGGAGGTAAGAAAACTTTAAAATAACCAATTAGAAAGCATGAAACAAAGAATTAAGTCATTTTGTTCTATATAGTACCATCTGCCTAGAAGTCCAAAGATTCTCATTAAAAAAAAAAATAAAAAAGAATTCTTATTACACCCAGTTCATTTGATGTTTGAGAAATTCTTCAGAAGTTTCTGTATTGCACATGTGACAGGGATAATATTTTACAAATACCTAACTGATTTAATTTGTTTGCCCCTTAATTCACTGTTTTCCTACAGGCTCCCACCTCCAAAGGCATGGGTGTCAGGTGTTACCGGCCTTTTTGGGAGACAGAAGTCTCTAATCTTGTCTGAAGGGCTTGAGGTCCTGCTAGGAAGAGAAAAGGCAGTAAACCTACCCCTGCTCCAGAGATCTGCGGGAAGAAGAGAGGTGGAGGGAAGGTAATGATTCCCCAGGTTTCCCAGTTTCTCCTCTCTGAGCTTTGCATCAATATAGGAAAGCCAAAGAGAAGAGAGATTTCTGGCTCAAATTCTGTTTAGGAATCTCTGAAGAGACTGCCTGGTGGGCTACCTGGCAAAGACTTTAAAGTACACTGGGAGGTATGGAGCACTCAGAGGGAGGACAACACCCACACCTGGGGGACACAGGACTGGCCTTAGGGAGCCCTCCTGGGAGAATCAGAAAGCTTCTGAGTTACAAACCAGAAGGCTTGCCGTGGTCCCACTGGAGCAGGTTGTAGGTAGGCCAGAGGCCAGGAGAAGGACAAGCCAGAGACCTACAGAGCCAGAAAGGCCAATATGAGGGTGACTACTCCAGGAAAAGGGGTTACCAGGTCCTTCTCAAGTTGCACAAGATCAGATCACAAAGCATCGCAACCCCAAACATCAGCCATGTGGACCAGCAGGGCCCTGGAGATGCAAGGAGCCCAAGGAAACTCACACTTCCCCTTTCCTGGGGGGTGAGAGTCATTCTGTTGTCACTCCCCACACCCATCAAGAGATTGTTATTTGATAAACATTGTATAGCCTTTATTATGTGCCAGACACTATTCTAAAAGCTTTATAAATGTTAATTCACTTAATACAATCACAATGTTTACAGATAAAAAAAAAATGAGGCACAGAAAGGTTCAAAAAGGCTAAGCAGTAGAGCCAGTAGTCAAATCCCATCTCTGCTTTACCACTACACTACACCAGAGCAGTTTCCTGCGTGTTTCACTGTTACCTACAACAGCTATGCCAATCACACTAAATTTTAAACTCGATCGTACTAATTTTTTTCTCTGTTACCCAAAACCAGATAGGTTGTTGTGAGTGAAGAAGAGAGGGAAGAGGAAGAAGAAAACAAGAAGAGGAAGGAGAGGAAACTGCATGGCTTTTCACGTCGGAATCGGCGTATGTGTATATTTTCAATTTGGGGGAATAAAAATGGTGGCGGTTCACATACTTCCTACAGGTCCTTCCAAAAGCTTGTAAAACAGGCAAATTCCTGGACTGAGGGACGATGAGTCATCTGCATAGCTGTTTCTCTCTTACCTCTTCTAGTTACCACTGGAAACTTGAAAAATGAAGCATTGCTTGGACCTAAGTGAAATCAAAAGACATACTGTTTCTCCAATTTTTTTTAAAAAAACATGCAATTCGACAAGTGCTCTTCAGTTATGCTTAACTTTTTCCCCAAAGGTCCACAACTGAAATACCAACTTTCTTCAACAGACCAAACCTTAGTTTAAAGGCCTTTCAATTCACCGTGCAGGAAGAAGCATAGCTGCCTATTCGGGAAATATTTCACACCCCGAGCAACAGAGGTCAAAACTAACACTCAGAACAACAGAAAGGAAAACCAAAAGTGGACTAGATATAATTCTAAGTTAAATTTATTACTGTCAGAAATACTGCAATGTTTAGGATTAAAATTAATTCACTTAAAATATAAGGTGTTTTAAAGGCTTTACAGGGTTCCATTAATTATTTTTCTCCCTGATGAGATATTACCAAATGGGGCCACTACTACAGGTGACATAATTTTAGTTCCCGATGGGCTGTAATATGGGACACACTTCCCAATAAAGTGGCACTGACAGTACTTTATATTTATCTGAGATTTGGCTCAGTTTTTCAAGTCTAACATGCCACTAAATAGGTCCTAGGATATGGTGTTAGTACAATGTCTGTAAAAAACGATTCTTTCAGGGAGGGGAAAAAAAAGAACAGTGCTTTCAATGTTCAGTATCCTTTACATCTGCTGCTCAGCTGGAAACACTGTTAAAAGGCCATTAGAACCTTAAGGTAACAGACCTCGAATGCTATGAAAGCCATGGAGCAATTTGCTGTTTGTGTTAGGAGTATCAGCCCCAGCCACTTCCTTTTCAAGGGCTGAAAACAGCTTCTGTCATGAGCCGTGAAAATCAATTCCACAGTAACCAGGCTGAAATGCGGTTTAAGGTGGTATACCTACGGGCTGGCGCTGCACAGCAGAGCCTCCTTCTGGGCATCCCTGGCACCTTCCAGAAGTCTCAGACAGCAGCTCCCAGGCAGTACCTGGCAGGTAATCAGTAGGGACTTCCTGGAACCTTCAGGCCTATCTCCTGGGACACAGGTCTTTCTCCCTAATGCTTAATTAGGTTAAAATCGGAATTGTCATCCTGAATGAAGACAGCTTTAGGAAATGTCGAACTGGGAAAAGTCTGCTCTTGCTTATTTGTATTCTATCTATTTTTCCTGATTATAGTAATTGTGAGAGAGGATCATTTTTTCAAAACAATACTGTTTCAATTCCTTTCAAGACAACATTTTAAAAGATTTTTTTTTTTCGAATACAAGGTCATACTTTTGAAAAATATTTCAGAGGAATAATGGTTTTATCAAGAGTTGTACTTTATAAACTAACAGTTACAAAGGTTAAAATTCATTTTAAAATGTGTTATAGGTTTTTTCAGTTATAGGAAATTGTCATTCCAGTTATAAAATGCAACTTGGTTACCACATAGAATTAAGATTGTTATAATCTCTATTTCTATACATAGTCAACCCTTTGTTAAACTGAAATCTTTCATATAAATACACCAAGCATGTGCTGGATAAGAATAAATCGCCACTCTTAAATCATAGCAATCGGCTTATGTTTATGCTTATGTTTATGCACGTGACTTCTTACAATATTAAATTATTCAGCTTTACATCAGCAACTTAGGCTGAGAAATTGATTCAAAGTTAATATCTTAAGGTAATATAGCTACAAAATGAAAAAAATATAATTTTGCGGTTTTTCGCTGTGTATAAATGATGCATCTAACTAGTTTTAACTGAAATTTAAGTGTGATTACCCTATATATATTAGCTGAACTAAAGTAGAAAAGCTTGGGTTTCTACAATTTTTATATGTCTGTTGTACAAGACACATCGTGAAGCTCTCTGTAAGAAATCTCCAAGCTATTTTTAAGAGGGGAAGGTGGTAACTGAAAAGAGATTACATATAATAATTTTGTTGTTGATGACATAAGATTTGCCATTTGCAACTGATTTTATATTCAATTGAAACTGACCTTTTATGAGAGCCATGTGGTAATACAAATAAAATGAATATATTCTTTATTGCAGTCACATAAAAAGATTGGCCTAAGCTTTTAACATAGTGCTTGACCTCCTAGTGTCTGAATGCTCCCAAGTCTGTGACAGAATATTGAATAAGATACCACTTAATCAAATGAGTAGTAAAAGTACAATAAAAGCCTTTCACACATTAGCACTTGATAATGTAAAAGTAACAGTAAATTATGTTCCCTTCCTTCCACGCAAATACGTAGCTGGATGAGAAGCTTTAATAGATCCAGTGACTTCTTACAATATTAAATTATTTAGCTTTACATCAGCAACTTAGGAATCTTAGAAGTATTTAGCAACTTAGAGGTATTTAGGAATCCTACACTTCCAGATTATTAATATTTTAGAATTACAAATTCTTATTTTCCAAATACAGGTCCCATTATGTCAAAGATCATTTAAACTCCTCGAAAATATTTGTTAAACTTTTTGCTTTAAAAAAAAAAAAAATAGAAAAGAAAGAAAAAAGAAAAGAAAGAAAAAAATCATCAACTATTTAAAATTTTACCATTTTTTAAGTTTTAAAAACTCCCAATTGTTGGAATTCGAATAAAATAGGATAAGCAAACACCTAAAGGACATTTTCTTACTTTTTCAAGAAAATGTTAAGGTCTGCCATTTAAAAATATCTATAATATCTAAAAGGATGGTGGCTTTTTTCAAGTTTATTTCAAAAGTACTATTGACTTTGAGCTATGCTGACCCAATAAAAAAATAATAATTGGAAATTATTCGTCTTTCTTTTGGGGACTTCAAAGTGCATTCTTTGCAAAGAAAATAGTTACCTCTACTTCATTACAACCTTTAAGAGGAAGTACCTCTAGTTCCCTGAAATGCAGATGAAGAGCACTGGCCCCTACTGATCTCGGCTGTCCTGCAAGTACAAAAAGAGGAAGCCAATTTCTCAAGAAATCGAACTCAAAGAAGGTGCAAACATACTAGCCAACAAAGCCTACAGAACACAGTTGTGCATGCCCAGAATATATTATGTTACATCTTTAATTAAATGAGTACAAAATGAAGAGTGACCAGGTCTAAATGTAGTCTCTCTGCATAAGAGTCTAGAGGTCAGGGAAAAAATGGCTTGATCTGCACTTGGGAGACTAGTGTAAGAAAAATAGTTCAAAGAGGCAGTCAGGGACTCAAATAATTCTTGATCATAAATCTTCCAAAAAAAAAAAAAATGAGTCTTTTGTACCCATGGAAAGCCTACCGTATTAGCAAAAACAATAGGGATCCTACAGTGAAAGAAACTTAAAATGTTTTCCAGTTCCCCTTTAAAGAAATGTTGGGGTTCTCTCCTACTCATGCAGGTAGGCCCTTGACAACTAGCTTAAGCCTGTTTTGTTCCAGGCCTAGGTAATTATGGATTGAATTGATCCAATCAATCTTTCTCTTAGTCCCCCTAGTGGCCAATGTAAACATTTAAAAGAAGGCCAAGGAGATCAGGGGTGCAATTTCCAGCAGCAACACTTTCTAGGTAGAGATTCTTAACCAAGACTGAGGTGAAAATTAACACAAAATCATTGCCTAAATTTAACTGTCTAACCTGACAAAAATCTGTATTTAAAACCACATTGAATGCACTCAGTGTATGGCCCCCAGAGACTGAAAGATGGTACCTGGACCAACAACATCAGCATCCCCTCAGAACTACGCCAGAGATACTAAATCGGAAAGTTTGGGAGTAAGGCTCAGGCATTTGTGTTTAACAAGTCCTCCAGTAATTCTGATGCATGATAAAGTTCATGAAGCACAGCTCTAGATCACTAGTTGTCTTTTCTCTGGATGCAAATCAGAATTAAGGGGGTCGGGGCGAAAGAGAGGAAGGGAAGAAGAGAAGGAGAACAAAAGAAAGGAGTCTTGTCTCAGACCAATTAAATCAGAATAACTGAAGATGGAGCCCATGATAGGCATTTTTTAAAAAATATCTCACATGGTTCCAGGATAGCCTTGGCTTTTTCCGACTTGAAAGAGCCAAGTGTTAAATTTTCAGGAATTTTGTGAGCTGGTTGTTAAACTGTTAATAGTTTGAAATCAGTCATGATGGGATAATTTATACCACAGAAATTGGCAAATGCTACAAACCAGGTTTCAGACACCCTACCTCCTGAGAACCAACTGTTAAATATTTATAAGTTCACCACTGGCCAGAGTTGAGAAACACTATACTAAAGCAAGAATGCCAAATATCTAATTAATTCAGATAGTGCGAATAGTTCTCAATTTTTCCATTAACCTTAAATTCCTTGGGATTCTCATTAAGATTACGAAGATGAACCAAGCAATTCAGTGGCCATAGACTTTAGGAAGGTGGACACTAGCCCCCCTGTGTAAGAGTGTAACTCTGACTGGTCCAGGTCAACAGCCATGGTCCCTTTTCTTTCTCTTCCAGGCACAGGCACAGGAAGCAACTCTGGAATGAGGAAGGTAAGTAAATCTTCTGGGGGACTACTGGAAGTAGCTGCCTTGTCAATGAAGAGATAGATACTCAAGGGAAGACATCATCTCTTTTTGTGCCTCTGAGCATTATAGTGAGGCTTTGACTCGGTATTCCAGCAGCCATCTTGTTTCCATAATGGAGCAGACCTGGTAGAAAGAAGACCTCAGATCTGAGATCTCAGAGCTGAGAGAACCTGGGCACTCCAACGATACTGTTAACTTCCCACTTTCTCACTCCTAGAACTGCTCTATGTTGAGATTTCTTACGTGAAATAATGGCCTTCCCTGAACATATAAGGCTATCAGTACAAGATTTTCTGTGACCTGCTACCAAAAGCATCTTAAGTGACACAAATTATTTCAAGTATGAATTTTATTATCTTATTTTCTTTAAACTCTTATTGGAATTTCTAAGTAGCAGAGTAAAGCTTTTAAGTTTTTTTCTTTTTAATTTTGCCTCTTCCTTCTCCAGTGAACTCATTTGCCCCTTCCTCTGTCCTCTCACCTCATCTGACCCTCAGCATCTCATGCTTTAGAATCTAAAACAGCCCACTGGTTGTCCTCCTTCCCTCCCCCTGGGCCTTTAATGATCCCCTTCTATCCATCCTGTTTGTAGTGCTTGACCAATATAAAGCCACACTTTCATCATGTCACTTCACTGCCAAGAACCTAAGATGCCGAATGACCTACTTTCTACCACATACAATCTAGGATTTCCAAGGCCCATCAAAACTCCAACCCCACTCTACCTGTTCAATATCATTTCTCACAAGTTCTTAATAGATCCCTTTTTGTACTATATTATCCTCCTCACACACTATTTTGCTCATGCATTTAACCTATCACAAATGTCTTTGTCATGCTCCTTTGTCAAATGCTACCTATCCTTCAAGGTTCCTGATATGCTTAAAGGGATGCCCAGATAGCTGGTAAAAAAATTATTTCTGGATGTGTCTGTATAGGTGTTTCTGGAAGAGATTAGTATTTGATTCAGTAGAAGTAGTGATCAATTGCGGTAGGCATCATCCAATCCATTGGGGATCTAAATAGAACAAAAAGGCAGAGGAAGGGCAAATTTCCTCTCTCTCTTCCTGAGCTCATATGTCCATCTTTCCCTGCCCTTGGACATCAGAGATCCTGGCTCTTGGGCCTTGGACTCCCAGACTTATGCCTGTGCCCCTCCCTAACACCCTTCTCGGGCCTTTGGCCCTGGAGGACTGAATGATACCAACACTTTCCTGGATCTCCAGCTTGCAGACAGATAGATGATCATGGCCTCCATAGCCTCAGGAACCAATTCCTATAATAAACTTCCTCTTATACCTATATCCATATCTAGAGGTATTATCTAGAGATCTATCTAAAGATATATGTAGATATAGATCCTATTGGTTCTGTTTCTCTGGAGAACCTTGACTAATATAGTACCAATTAAATTTTACCTCCTTCTATCAGCAAGGTCATAGAAATCACTTCATTCTGTTATCTTAGCATCAGAATCAGTAATAATAGTTGATACTTATGCCATGAACACAGCATAGTTTAAATATTAGGGAGTGAAGTAACAATTTAATTAATTCTTCATCTTGGTGAAAATTTTAAGATTTCTTTTTTACGCTGCCACAGCATAAGGAACTGTGACTTTAGTTTCCAAATGGGCACAGCTGATTACATATATTTCGGTAATTCTACACTTGCAGAGATTTAACAACTCACACTGCCCAATTTGGGAAATCCCTTTCTCTCAGCCATGCTGATAACCCTTACGTCCTCTGCTGGTTTTATAATATTAAGTGCAGTTTCCACTAAAAAAGCACACACAAATTATGTCAAAGTATTTACATGGCCTTGTAAATTCGACAAATATTTCTGGGACACTTGCTTCTCTCTCTGAGTCTCTCTCTCTCTCTCTTTCACATACATACACCCCAGTCTCTATTCATTGTCAGTCACATGGTAGATGCTCAATAAATAACTTTCGATTGATTAAATAGTCTTTTAGCAGTACCAATTTTACCTCCTAGATGTTTCCTGAATTCTTCTACTTCATTCCACTACCACAGTCACCACTCTAGTTTAAAGTCAATGTCTCCTCCTTTTCCTTTATTTGCTTTTGCTCCCCTCATCCATTCTCTACAGAGCAACCAAAGTAACATGTCAAAACCACGTCCGATCCTGATTAAAACATTTCTTCACCAGCTTCCTACTGCTGTAGGCTAAAGGCCAAAGTCATTGTAGTGGGTTCTGGGGATCTCAGGGCTGATCAAGGAAAGAGTCAGGACCAGAAGGTGGCAGTAGGATACAAAATGTTTTATTTGGGTGCAACTTTGACAGGTTGCATGTGAGAGGAAGTCCCTCACAGCATGAACCTTTCCAGAGATAACAGAGGGGCACTACCAGGAAGGGGAAGAGGTCAAGGAAAATTCCCAGGGGAAAGGGGAAATAGGTATCATATATGTAAGCAATGTTGCTCAGCCACAGGGTATGGAAGGCAACAATGGCTTGGAGTCTTTTATAGGCCCCAGGTTTGTCTTGTAAACCTGGCATATGTGGGGTGTAGTTCTGTGGGGTACACAAAACACGCAGGCTATAAATGATTAAAAATATGCTTCCCTGGGCTATGTTCAAAACAATTGAATGTGTTAAAACATTAGTATCCATAGGCTTTAGAGCCAAGGGTCCATGCCTGCTGTGAAAACGTAAACACAGGGCCAGGATGCATGGGTCATCTTTGGATCATGTATGCAAGTCATTACCCAGGCCCTCAGGCTATTCTTCTCTAGTCTCTCTCACACCTCTTTCCCCTTTCCCTGGCTGTTTCCCTCGGGTTCTGGAATTCTGATTTCAAGGACTTCTTACCATATACTCAATATATGCACCCTCACTCTCCCCTCTCCTTACTCACTTTGTATTCATGTTTCAGAGCCCATTGCTCTTCCTCAAAGAAGCATTTCCATAATGCTGTGATTAGATCAGACACTACTATTAAATGCTTTCACAGTGCCAGGTGCCCTAGTGCTGTGCACTTATCTCGGCCATTCATTGTGAATGGTGCTCTTAATTTCTGCTTTCCTGCTAGGATTAAAATTCCCTGCATTTGGCACAGTGATTAACACACAGTAGATAAACAAAAAATATTTTTGGATAAATGCAAAAAAAAAAAAAAAGAAAAAAAAAATGTGCCTGAAGAAAATAGAGAATAGTTTATAAAAATAATCAATAACCTGGATAATGTGTAAATGTGGAATCAAATTTCTATTTTCCTTTGTTATTAAGTGATGCATTTGTTTAAAAACATTTTCCATCCAGGCTCATTTAAAATTCTTAAATATTTCCATCCAGGTTTATTAGAATTTTTAAACCTTTACCCAAGACTTACCACTATGAAACCCTTTATTTATAATATGCCATCCCAGGGAGTCAATTACACTTTCAAATAGTATCATGTAAATCACTGAAAACTGAATAATACTGGAGAAATCCATGATACTATTTAAAGTCAAATTATATGCCAGCTAAAGAATTTAACAGGGAAGAATTTGGTCTGTAAAGGAATATAAGCGCCAAGTTTAAGTGAATATTAAGTATTCTATTTATATTGGCAAGACAATTCTAAGTCACCTTACTGGCCTTGCTAAAAGTCTTTTGGAAGATGAGAATTAAGGGGAGAAAAACAGCCTCATGATGTTACTTTTGTGAGCTTGAATATAAGTTAGAATTAAGCTATTAAAATTTTTTATCAACAGTTCCTTTACTACAATATTTAACCAAAACTCATATTTCTATGCAAATCTAGTGACTGAATGGCAGGTCACTTTGGTTTAAAAGAACTTAATCATTTTCAATTTTATAAAACTCATCCATAATTGTTAAAGAACACTGGTCGTGCTCTTACATAAAGTATGATGCAATGTTTACACTATAATATTTTAAAGAACATAATGCTGAATATTTTAAATCACTTTTGGTAGTGGTCTACATTTCTACTCACAAGTTATTAAGATGTAATGCAATTTAAAGATGTGAGTTTTATGTAAAAAATATACCAGTCAACTCAAATGAACTCTTGTTCTCAATGACATATTATCCTCTAATTAAATCAGCTAAGATAACTCTGTTTGCAAGGATCATTCTAAAATTAATTCCCAAATTAAGAGTTTAACAAGTGGCACTCCTAATAGCCCTGATTTTAGATTGCTTTGATAACTGGAATTAATGTGATTCTTTTAGAAATCTAGTGACTTGACAAATGATTTTTTTAAAAAATTTGAAGTTCAACTAACTCATTTATACCTCACACTGTTTTTCAAATTATTTTAGAGTATCAGCCAACTAAACAGAGGGCAAGAAAATCAGAAATCTGTGAAGCAGGGAGATAAATGGAAATTAAGTAATTCATCCCCAACTAGAATATTTAATATCTCTGTAAAAAAAGTGAGAGTTATCAAAAACTATTTTTCCATTTATAATAAGGCGATAGCTGCATGAAAACTGAGGGTAAAAAAGATTTGTTTTAATGGCAAATGTATTAACTAAGTTGGAGCGACAGTTTCCCTGGGAAGCCCACCAAAGAAAGAAAAGAACTGTTGGACAAAAGCCAGGTAAAATGAAGCATTACATATTTTCAAATATAAAACCAATAAAGAAGGACTAAAAACATGTCTAATATATCAACAGAGTATAAGTTCTTTATTTTTAATTTTAGACTTTAAGATTTTTTTGATTTTTGAGATGAACTGATATCAAGGAGATGAAGAATTTAATATTTTCTTAATATCTAGCTGTAGTCTAACTCTCAAAATACCTGAGACAGAAGCAGCAAACTGAATATTGAGAACAGTTAGTTTTATATTTTTTTCCTAATCTGTGGAGAGAAAATTCCCTCCTCCTTTTGTCCCCATGATAACTTCTTATAATAAACTTTGTTGGATTAACCTAATATTTCAGTAGGCCCAGTATTTGGGCGGCGGCGGGGAGGAGGAGGTGGACATGTTCTTTAGTTTCCACCTCTTATATAACCACATCTATAAAAACAAAATGATTGGGAAAATAAGTACACAGTTTAGTGGTGGTAGAGTGGCCAATTCCTGAGAACATAAAATCCAAAGTCAAATGATTTTTAAGAACTGTAGATGTTGCAAGTAAATAAAAAATATTCAGCATGAATTTTGAGGGAAAACATATGGTGACAATACCAAGCTATATATACTATTAGATGAGAAAAGAACTAATTTTACATGCATTCATTTAATGAATACATAATGGGAATGGGCATGATTAAGTCTAGGGACTCATAGTGCCTGGATCTGAATTCTAGCCTCTTGTTTTGCGGAGTCATTCTTGGGCAATTATTTAAGTTATTTAAGTTTCTCTGTTGCTCAGTCTTTTCATCTATAAAATGGGGAGAATGAAAGCATCTACTAGTTATTAGAAGGAGTCAATAAGGCAACGTTTAATGCTTTAAAACTAAGTAATGTTTTCAAATAGGTGTCGGGCATATAGTAATTTCTATATAAGAGGTTGTTAAATAAAGTTGTATTTGGTAATTAATGAAAACACTGAACAGGTAGACCAAAGTTACCACTAGTTAGCTACAAAGTATTATAATAAATGACTCCAAGAAAGCTCAAAGCATAAAACAGTGGCACAGTAAGCCTCAAACAACATTTCCTGAATTGTCCATACTTTTAAGCAGAAGCTCTTTTCAGCTATGGAGTCCCTTTAGAAGTTCAGAGCCTTCAAGATGAGTCGGGTTGGAAAATGAGATAATATTACTGATGCTCAAAGAAAGGATGATCTTTGATCAGAATAACAGTCCTACAAAAAACTTGATAATCCACCGCTCGATATCTTCCCAGAAGATAGAATAAGAGAAAATAAGCAAGCACACTGTGAAGGCTTTTGGCTAGATATCTGGAAACATTTTGATACCACAAAAATTACTGAAGTATTAGAATGGATTGCTGAGAGGGACTCAAGAGTCTACCCCTTTGGAGGTCTTTCAAACAAGAACAGATAGTCTATCTGATCTGCCTGGGATGCTTTAAAATCAAGGCTGAGTGAAGATTAATGGTGCAAACTCCCTCTTGAAGGCCTCCTCCTTCCCAAGCACTCCCTGAGAGTGTAACTTTATATATTACCCATCACAGTTCTTCATCTGTTGAGTCTGAAGAACTCCCTTTTATCCTAGAATAGAAAAGGGCAACACTATTTCACAATTGTGAGTTCTGAGTAAAACTTTAATAATGTCATGATGAAACATAATGTCCTTATTACTTTTCAGTTATTTTATCAGGCAAGCTACCTGCAAATATCTTTCAATGAGAAACAGATCTCATGAATCTAAATTCTGAACAGCAGTTCCTTTAAGTTGAGGTTCACTAGCAGATGAATGGCATATGCCATTTCTCAAGCAAACCATTAAAAGTCCAAACAAGGTAAAGGATGAAAAGAAGTTTGAAGAAAGGAAAATCACCATATATTAGATAATTACATGTAAATTGTTATCAGGAACTAGGGAGGAGAGGAAGACTATGTTTATTTAATAAAGGGACATATTTCCTAAGTGATGATTTCAACAGTAATAGGTAGCACTGAGTAACGCAGACTTTGAAAAAAAGTGTCTTTATTATGTAATTATCTTACGATTCATTTATTTTCTTATCAGATGTGCTTGTAACCACACAGTGACCTGTATCTTGATAATTTCCATCAGCTTCAAAGGACACCAGGGTTATGGCAAAGTCAATAGTACCCTTAGTCCTAGAAAGTGAGTTTAACAAAACTGCACACATTTTAAAAATTCATAGCTATTTAACAAGCACTGTAATTGTCAAGGGGTGGAGGGAAAAGGCAAAAAAACAAAAGAGGAAAAAAAACCTGTAGTTAAAAATCTGCTGAAGAATTTATTTTAACCTCTGCAAATTTACTTTCTCAGGTAAGCAAATGTAACTACAGAAATCTTTAAACTGAAAACTTTCACCTTGATATTAAGGAGATTTGCATCATGGTAAGCACGAACCGTAGTCTTCAGGAAGTCCCATTATCTACTAAAAATTACTGAAGCAATTGAAAAATACTTAATTTCCTTCTTTGAGATATCTTATCTGAAATCATGTTGGGAAATATCTGTGTGTTTAAAAGATTCAGTTTGAAAAAGCCCAGATTAGAGGAGTAAAAGTTTCTAAAAGAAGGGATCCATGCTACAAACCTTTTAAAAGTTGAGTTCCCTGAGATTTGAGGAGGGAAAAAACGCAAAGCTGATCCTTATCAATTAATTAAAAAGAATAAAATAACAGTAGACAAAAAGGGAAGGAGCGTTAAGAAACTTAAGGAGCTGTAGGGGCAGCTGGTCTCTATTCACCGATTAACAAAATAAGGAGTTCTGGAAAAGGGAGAAGTGACAGGTTTAGAAAAGTAGTCTTATAATTCACCGCAGGTTCCGCCTTGGACTCACGAGAGGCTGGCTATGTCTGGCTCAGAATTGAAAAAAGCTCTCTGTATATAAAGCTGTTATAGCGTGATGTGTGAGCTATTTTTTTCAATACTTGAATTGATATAAATGAGTTCATTTCAATATAAGTAAAAACCCTCACTTGTAGAGTTTGTAAATCAACCGTAATAAAACAGCAATTCTACTATGTAGCGAAACTGTGATCTTTCAAAAATCTGTAAAAAGCTTTTCATCTGTCCACCAGCTCTTTGGCAAAACGCAGAGACTGGTGGAAATTCAGCGTTTTGACTCGACCACCTGAGGTCATTGAGGACTTCAGCTGCCGGTTATGAGCAGCCCGCGCCCTCCCAGCATCTCCTGGCCTCTCTAAGCCTCTCTCGGTTCTGTTCTCTCGCAGCTACAGGATTATCTCTGCCCGACACGTTTCATTCACAGAGCCACAGAGAAACTCGGATTCGGTTGGAGCAAAGAGCCGGAAAACACGCACCCTGGCTGCTTCGCAAGTTGTTGGAGTCCAAGCGCTACCCACACACTGGCGCCGAGAGAGCGGGTGGGGGCTTAAGAGCTCTCCGTGGAAGAATGCTAGTGGCGAGGCACGCGGGGGACACGAGGTCCACGGACCCTGAGACCAATCCACTACCGAGTCACTACTGAGCTTAAGTTGGCTCAGCTGCCTAGAACCGGCGGACGAGGCCGCTGCGCCGGGTGGCTGGGATGTCCCCCCAACCAGAAGTGACCAACAGCTAGCAATCGGGGAAGCACTGAGGAACCGTATCAGGAAAGCCCGCCCCAAATCTGAAACAGGCAGCCCTTGAACTCCCCAAACCAGCCCGGAACTGCGGACATGGGGAGGCCGAGTCCACCGGTGGGGGGTCCCCCAACCTCGCCCGCCCCCGGCCGGGACGCCGCACGCTCTGCCTCCCCGAACCGGAGAAAATGGATCAAGGGGCTAGGGGAGCCCTCCGCGTCTCTCCACCGCCCCCGCCAGCGCAAGCGCGGGAGTGGAGAAGGCGCCACTCAGACTGTGGCGCTGAGCAAACTGCGGCCACAGTTCTCCCAAGTTTGCCCGAGCGAGAGGCGCGGAGTGGGCGCCTCGCTGGGCGATCTGCCCTCGCGCTGCGGCCACCCGGGAATGTCCTGGGCTCCCGGGCCCGCCCGGCGGGAGCCAACAACCAAGGGGGCGCAAGGGCGCGAGAGCAGAGAAGCAAGGAGGGAGGGAAGGCGGGCGCTCCCGCGTGTGCACACAATGAGGCAGCTGAGACGCACACCTTCCCCCGCGGGAGCAGCCGCGGGAGCATCCGCGGTCCAGCGCAGAGGTGCGGCGTCATGGAGAGCCCTGACCGAAAGTGAACACCAGCAACTCAGCAACAGGGGGAAGGCGGAGGGCGCCGGGCGGCCCAGTGGGACGTGCGGCCGCGGAGGGCTGCAGCCTGCCCCGGCCGCGCGCCCGCGCTTACCTGCGATCTCCTGATAAGGAATGTCCGCCAGGCTGAATCCTTTGGCACCGTACGCCTGGCGGACCTCGCCGCAGCTCCGCGCCTTCACATCCGCCCGGGCCGGGAGTGACAGCAGCAGCCCGGAGAGGGGAAGAATCACAGCCCCGATCCAAGAAGGCATGGTGCAACATGCAAATCCAGCTCGGTGAACCCCACGGCCCGTGCGCTCTTCACCTTGCCCCTCAAGCCGAAAGCCCGCCAGAGCCAGCGGCGCGCTCCTCGCCGCTGCCCAGCGTCACCCCCTTCCGCCAGCCGAGGGGACGAGCAGCGCAGCCCTCTGGACTGCGCTCAGCAAACTTTTATAAGCCAGATGGAGGATGGCAAGCCAACCAGGGCTGGTTGGGAAAGCAGCCGCTTGCTCCTCTAGCCCCCCAGATCGAAAACGGTGCAATAAAAACGGGAAAGAGAAGGAAAAGAAATGTTTCAAAAACCACCATGGGGTTTCAGAGCTGCGATCCGAGTTCCGAGCCTCAGAATCCTAGAGCGCTGGGAGCTCGGCTCGCCGAAGTGTGCAGCGAAGGTGGGAACGCGCGCCGGCACTCCCGAGAGGGAGGTGGACAGGCGAGCGTGAGTGTGTGTGCGCGCGTGTGTGTCCGTGTGAGCGCGGGCTTCTTGGGGATGTGTGTGCGTGGAGGTATGTGTTGGGGATGTACGGGTTTCAGGGGAAACCTCAGCTTCATACAGACCGAAGGAGCCTGTGAGAGTCCTCCAGAAATAGGAAGACAGAAATCCTGGAGGCAAGAGGGAAGGAGAAAGGAGGGGAGAGGGAGAAACGTGCTACACAGAGCACAGCCGAAATCAGAGGCTGAGTCGAAGGCAAAACCTGGACTGGATCTATTTCTACTTGGTAGAAGAAAAAAGAGGCGGGGGTGGGGGGGATGGACAACGTTCCTGTTTTCTCATCAGTTCACATCCTTCATATTGATCCAAAATGCTACCTTTAATAACTAGAAACAATGTAATCAATCTAGAAACAATGTTTTTAAGTCGTTGACTCATATGTTATTAAACTATATTTTTGTGGGCGTAAAGAGCAGTGCTATTTCAATTGTTGCTCTTAATATATTCATGACCTACTGAAACACAAAGCCAGAGTAGAGATAAACATATAGGGGAACCCTTCAATAGCAGAGCACAATCACCGGTCTAATTAATTGTCTAATTTCGGTTTGGCTTTGTTTATTTTTATTTTCTAAGAACAGATAGTTCGTGCACACATCAGAGACCAGAAGGATTTTTTTTATTTTTTAATATTTGATTCTGGGCTCAAAAATTTCCCCCGTTTTAATTTCAAATGTTCCATAATCTTGCATCAGAAATAACTGTTTAGGTTTCCAGCGTATAGAGGAACAAGGAGGCTAAGAAGACAAACCAGAGCACAGAAGCAATGGGAAAATGAGAGCGGGGGAGGGGGGAGGAGTGTCAGTGGGATGCCTGATGGAAGATATTGGGGAAAGACGTGATACCTCCTTTCTCTCTCCCCAAATGATCTTACCTGCTAGACTTAACACTTTTTCCAAGTTACCAGAATTCTCAAGTGGAAAACCAATTCATTTTCTTCTTCTTGTCTTACACTCAAGTTCTGTGAAATGAAATAGAAGTGAAAACTCAGGGCTGGCTAATTTCCATTGACTTTCTTATTTTAATGAACACACTGAACTCTGCTAGGGGTAAGTCTGTGTTGAAACCCAAAGTACCTGCAACTACTAAGGTAGTTAAATCCAAGACGGAAAAAAAAAAAGAAAGGTAATGCATACTCACTTGTGTGGCCATATGTATACTAGTCCAGCATATTATTCAGAAATTAATATAGAATAGTGTCCAGTTTTATGCAGCTCACCTATAAAGCTACAAATAAAGATACTTTTGGATAATGGCTGTTGATGACCGGAATGACTCATGGAATTTAAGTCATTCTATTTTTTATCACTATCAGTCATAATCATCTTCATCATCATAACACATTAGGTACTTTCCTTCCTCTCTTTAATAAATCCCTCCTCTCTTAATCCACCAAAAAGACTCTCAAATTTAAGATCCAACTTCATTTAAGCAATGCAAATCCTTTAAAAATGTTGTCTTATTTACAAAGGGACTTGTCCTTCACATGTTCATATCTAAACATGTCTTGGAAAACAACAGTCACAATACATGTTTTTTCTCTTAAAATTTTAGCATAATTTTTGCCTTCATTATAATTGTGCTGCTGGATTAGATATTGCTGTAGCCAAGTCAATATTTCTATGATATTTGACATGACCTCCTTCAAACTTCTGTTTCTATCATAGTCATGTGATCTGGATTATGCAACCCAGAGGAAGGGGGCAATTACACATATAAGTTATTCTATTATTTCACACTAGGACTCATAATTTACCCTGACCCTAGTAGTACATAGCAGATAATGCAATAAAAAGGACATTTGAGGTAAAGGAAGAACGGGCAAAGCATAGTATATGTGGTTTAAATTGTTTAAAATTCAGTCAATCATTAAGTATTTAATGAGCATTCTGTACAACTATACAGCATTGGGTTATTGCACATAGTCTCTATGCTTATAAAATGTCCTTAGTATTTGTGGCAAGACTAGTATATGGAAATAATTATAACTAAAGCATAAATAGATTAGTTTAATCTCAGGAGGGTGAAACAATTTAGGGTAGGATTGTGAACTCTAAATAATTTGCTTTACCGGTGCTCTCAAATCCTTCTTGGTCTACTTGTTGGGTAATGTAGCACTGTTTGAAATGATGTGCAAAACACATGTCAGCTAAGAGCAGCAGCGGATTCTAGATGATGTATTAAAATGAGCATTGAATGTCTTAGAAATTCATAGAAGAGGCCTGACTAGAAAGAAGAGAACTCATTTTAAGAAATTGGCATTTGGTATAGACAGAAATGTTAAAAGACCTGAACTTCAGTGGTAATGTTTATATTGCATGTAATAAGATAAAAGTTAGAACACTGGAGAACATCAAACCAGAGGAGACAAACAAATAGAAGCAAGAGACAGGTGATAGGAGAAAGAGAACGCAGCCACAATGGTAAAGGTTTCAGATGATTGAGACCAGAATAGGCGGACAGTGAATGGAAAGATGGTGAAGAAAAACTTTGCAAAAAGGAATAGCATGATTTGGTCCTTAGTAGACACACCTATATATACATTGGAGAACATCAAACCAGAGGAGACAAACAAATAGAAGCAAGAGACAAGTGATAGGAGAAAGAGAACTCAGCCACAATGGTAAAGGTTTCAGATGCTTGAGACCAGAATAGGCGGACAGTGAATGGAAAGATGGTGAAGAAAAACTTTGCAAAAAGGATTAGCATGATTTGGTCCTTAGTACACACACCTATATATATATACATGTACATATACATATACATATACATATAAATAAAATAAAATTGTGAGCCTTTTGGGGAAAATATGGTATATTTACTAGGACAATAAAGACCTTTATTTATACGACACTTTCATATACCAGTTGTTTTTCACAACATGCCCTTCTGGGCATAAGATAAATGGAACCTCAGAGACTTTGAGTCATAGAGAGGAAAAGACTGAGTCTTAAGAAGCAGCCATAGCTGATAGGTAAACAGAGCTGCTTCTGTCAGTTGCCTACTCCATGGCCATCTGCTCTTGTTCCTCGCTACCTAAGACTGATTGTTTTGGGGGGAGCATTGTGCCAACACCAGGGGGTGAATCACAATTTGTCTAGGCCAGTCATGGCAATCATTTTTTTTTCTTCCCCATTAAATAGTGTGGGGGTAGGCATAAGGCCTGTTTCTAACCAATAAACTGTAAAGAGATTTCTGAGAAATATGTTTCCTTATTAAAGGACAGAAGTCTAGGAGCAGAAAAGTCTTTTTACTCCAGCCTCCTGCCTTCTTATAGCTGGATGGTCGTGGCGTGACTAGGAGACAAGAGATTGCTAACAGACAGATAATGACAGAACAGAAGGATGAAAAAATATCTAGATTCTCTGATTTCCTGTTTGAGTCACCAAAACAGCCCTGAGACTGCCAACCTCCGGACTCCTGGTTAAACAAACCATAAATAATCCTTATAGTTTATGCCACTGTCAGTTGGCCATTTTACTGTTTATAAATGAAAGCAATGCAAATGAAAGCAAACTAAAGGAAGAACAAGTGAAAGTGAAGGCAAGAGATAGAGATTAGTTGCAAATGTAAGAAGAGAACAAAAATTAGGGAACATTTTGGAATCCAAATTAGGAGAAGATTTTTAGACGCAAAACATACCCCAAACAGCAAGGACAAGAAAGATGGAGAAAATGGTACTTGGATGATGATAAACAGGCTTATGCAAACTTCAAGAGAAACATTTTAGTAAAGTATTGAAGTAATGAAGTGGATGCCAGACCACATGGAATTGTATAGATAGAAAATATGTGATGGCATTACAATGAGTTAAATGCTATTTTAATTTTTCACATTTATTAATGATCCAGAAATCTACTGTCCATTGATTCTAAGTGAGTTTCATGTCTAGAAATACATCTTAGGTTATTAAGTACATTTAAATATCAGGTAACAAAATATTTACATACTTTCAAAAATTGATGTTAAGACCACTCCTCTGCCTTAGAATAATCTTGGCAAATGGAATACTGGCTAACCTTCATTTTATACCATCATTAGAAAAGCTTATGAAGAGGGTGGAAAGAATATTGGAACATCAGGAATAGATGATTACAGCATAGTACCTCTATGTGGAAGGGGTGAAGTGGTCATCAGAATGCTTTCTAGAAGATTCTAAAACTGCAGGGAAAGAATCAGAGACTAGACATAGAGATTGAAATTCAATATGATCTTAACTGGTAGGATGATTTTAAATATTTCTCTTTCTTATCTGCATTTTATAATTTCTCTACAGGAAATATGAGTAATTTTTTATAATGAGAAAGTTATTGTTTTAAAATGAGTATGTCACACTTCTAAAATAAAAATGTTAACATTGCTGTCATGTTTTATAAAAAGGCCTTACCATTATCTCATATATGTAAAACAATTGGGTATTAATACTTTTCTTAATAAGGTATGAAATTTTGTTTTTAATTTTTTTAAACATTGAATTAAAAAAGAAAAAGAAAAACTACAGAACTTACTATTTTTTTGCTCAGTTATACCAATTCATGAATGAGAAACTGGATGAATTTTAGTATGTTTTTTTTCCCTTTGTGTGTTTAGATCAAGAAGGACAAATAAGTTCAAATGAAATCTTATGAAAACAAGAGAATGGACTTCAAGTGTCTATTCCACATCTCAGCTTGGCACAAATCAAAATCGCTTAGTTAACCTGCCTCTTGAAAAACAGGGCCTGTAATGAAAAAGCTGTCAAAAATCTAACAACAGTAGCTCTGCCAGGTGCCTGGATAATGGGAAGTTTGCTGTATTACAGAGGGGAAAAAAAGTATACTTAAGTGAATAATAGACAGAAATGGTTAAAATAATGTTTTATTTTTCTTAGCAAGTTTTATATCCAATCAAAGCCTAATAGTCCATTTAACACTTATTAAGCCTTAAGAAAATACCTAGTATTAATGTTAACCAATTAAAATTACATCTTTAGGGCAATGGAGAACCAACTGGGTTGCTAATGACCTATTGGGGAAAATCAAAAACACTGAGGAACAACAGATTCTTCTTGTCTTGCCATATTCTTCTAAGACTCTGAAGCCAGAGCTATTTGGCTTCAGAGGAGAGAATCATGTGATCCGCTTAATCAGATTTCCCCTTAATAGTTACGTCAAGGTTTCGCCAAGAGAATTGAAAGAACTTTGATTATTTAATTATATTTAGTTTTCATATATGAGGAAACTCAGACAATAAAAGTATTTCATGTATTTTTGAGCACTGTTCATATTTACTTGAACTACTACTAACAATCATCAAGAAAGTATAGGTAGGAAATATGGTATTACAATGATTTAAAATGCTATTTTAATTATTCATATTTATTAATGATCCACAAATCTACTCTTCATTGATTCTAAGTGAGTTTTATGCCTAGAAATATATCTAAGGTTATTAAGTACATTTAAATATCAAGTAACAAAATATTTACATACTTTCAAAAATTGATGTTAAGACCACTTCTCTGTCTTAGAACAATCTTGGCAAATGGAATACTGGCTAACCTTCATTTCATACGATCATTAGAAAAGCTAATTATACATAAGTAAGAGAGTTTCATTTTGAATTTACGACACAATATTAATAGTTACCTTCAACAAAGTCACTGTGTAAAATTCACGTGTTTTTGAAGTGTTTCTGAATGAGAAATATAAATGGAAAAGAGTGACACAAATGAAAATCCTATTGCAGATTAATAAACTTGCATTTTTGTAGTTCACAAAAGATCATTTAACCAGTCTTGTTATAAATACAGATATTAATATTATGAGAGATGATTCTGTAGCTAAGCAGTAATTTGACATATCTAGATTATTGGACATGGATCTTGGCAGTCACTACTCTAGTTCTTTTGCTTTTGTGAAAGATGAATGGAGCTTTGCGTAGTTTCAGATCATCTGGCACCATAAACAATGACATTCCTTAAGGCAAGTAGATGACAACACAGGCTCATTTGGCAGGGGATTTGGCTCATCACATGTTGCTAACTTTCATCAATGAAACTCTTTAACTCTCTTTATTAAAATGATTTCTCAGATTAAAAAAACTCGCTTAATTAACTATCATTACTTATTTCGACATTAAATAAACAGTACAACATACTTGTTTTTTAGGAAAAAAACTGATGATGAACTCATAAAATGTTACTGTCATTATCAATTTTACTATATACAGGGCTCTGCTCTTTTAACTTTAGTTTAGAAGGACCCAACTCTGAAGGAACAGCAAAGTAAATTTGATTAAGCTTTTTTTCTAAACCTAATATCTCTTCATAAGAAGAGGATGAAACAAACAAAAAGCTACTTGAATAAGAAAATTATAAAAATTGTTTGATTAGAATTACAAGAAATTTCAAAAGACATTAATGTGATTAAAACTTGCTAGATCATATTTTGACACAAAATTACTTGTAGTAATGAGAGGCAATCTGAATATTCTAAAATTCAATAATCAGCATATTCTAAGCTTTTAATTGGGGGAATTTTCTAAAAAACTTCAAAATATAATGATTAAATCCATTCAATTTTATCATGTTACATAGACACTAGCAAGAAAAAAATAGTGAAAATTTTAAATGAATTCTGCTTCATACACTGGTACATACAAGTCAATAAAACTTCTTTGTTGAATATTCTACTTTAAAGCAGAATTATTTTCTTTGTGGAAAGCTGATGGAAGGGGTTAGAGGCAATGTTCTTGAGGCCAAGCGATCAGTTAGCTCTTCTCTATTCAGTGGATACAGCTCACATATCCCAGCTAGAAACTATTCAAAGAAAGAAAGGAAGA
>NW_006436811.1:21012941-21032444 GCF_000325575.1 Pteropus alecto | reverse complement strand
AGCATGTATTAATATATAATTCTACAAAATAAAACTCAAAGTCCTAGTGCAACCAGGAGAATAGTGTCAATCTAGTAACATATCAATAACTTCATTTATAAATTTTACTTTATCCTATGACAAAGATTATAATCTTGTTATTTAGTGATCTCATTTGAAGAGGCCAGGATGATTCTTAAAAAAAAAAAAAAAGTAACTGACTCTTTTATGGTGAATATCATCTCTTAGATAAGTTACAAGGATAATGTTTTCAATGATAATTCTTATTTATATAGCTTTTTAAACTCTACTATTCACATTCATTGTTGGAATAAATATACATGGACATCAGAAGTACCAAAAGAAAACTGCTTCCCCAAATTAGTCATTACTCTGAATAATAAATACAAGAAATTAGTAATAAAATATGTCTCCTACTAAGTCAAGAAAACAGTTTCTCAATGTGGCCAGACAAATCCTGTAACATATTCTCTGTCAATGGTAATATTTTCAATTAAGAGTTTTATGCATAAGTTTTTTTTTAGTTTAGATTACATAAAGTGTTCACAAACGTATTCTCATCTTTCACATAGAGAAAAATTTCTTAACCAGTCTCTGGCTACCCTATACCCCACTGGGCCACATTTTAGAAGATCAGTAAATGCTAAGGAAAAGTAATAAATTATTAAGTTTACAGCCTGCATAATGAATACGAAATAGCAATAATTTTTAAATCTATAGTTAAGAAAATAGCATGGATCTCGATCCATGTCATTTATTAGTAAGTCGAAATCTAAACAAAGTTAATTCCACTGAATTTATATAAAACATTTGTAGTTAACAGCCTCTATTCTATATCAGCCATGAGAAAGTAGGATATATTTAATTTCATATAAAATATTATGTTTTTCCTTGAATAATATGGCCTTATTTGTCATCACAGCCTGAATTCACTTCCAAGCAATCGTTTCTACACTTGCCTCTATGTGAACTTCACACCTTTTATTACATTTCAGGGGAAATAGTTAAATGTTTGTGATAGAGTACACCTAGTACATTTTTTAAGTTACTTGGAGAAAAGGAAAAGTCTACACTTGGAAGTTGGAAGTTCCACCCACTAACGATCTGTTTCCAGGGAGGCGTCTAAAGCAAGCAGAGAAGCAGGCAGCAATGAGCCTTCAGTTTTCTCCTGATGTTCATTTGCAATCATAGCCAATCAATGTTGAGAACATTACTAAGCAGTCCGGTGCTCTTTGCTTTTAATTGGTAAACTATCTTCCAAAAATAACATCTTCGGCTTCACAACACGCTAGTCATAGACCATTAAAGAATGAATGTCTTTACTGTACCGGAGGACTTCTATGAATAATGAATAGGGCTCTATTTTCCTGGGAAACAAACATGTACTGGCATGTTGTTGGTAATGAACGGTATTGTGACTGCATAGCATGGGAGGGCATTACCTCTGCTCCGACTGCTACCTTAACTGAAGCAGATAACTGATTTTAAAACCCTATGGAGCGTCCAACAACCATATTTTAAACTTGTAGCATGCTGCCTGACTTATATGTTGCTTTTACAAATTTAAAACGATGATTTAGTACAAAAATTGAAGAGATGAAGGATCATGTTACGGTCTCCAAGGGGCAAGACTGGCTTACACAAATTTGAGAGGAAAAGTGAAGAACATTTGAACACAGTATTTAAGAAACTAGAATTTGATCTTTGTTTTAAACTTCACAAAAACATAGTTGAACTGTGAATCTCTTGGGTACACATAAAAAGTAGTCTCTGCTGTGCAAAGTATAACCAAATTTAGATATTTGTGCAAGAAATATTTCACAAAATAACTAATGAAAAGTAAGATCTGTGATTTTAAAATGATAATGACCTTGCAATGTGTTTAAGACTATTTGGTTTTTCCTTTAGAAAGATCATGAAAGGGTTTAATGTATTTTGTAAATTACTTCCATAATGGTTTCACTTACAAAGAATATAATTTGCTAGTCTATTTTCATAATGAATGAGAGCTTAATGAATCACACATACTTCACCATTCAACAGAAATATGGGGCATCACAGCACTGAATTGAAATATTCATTATAAGAAGTCTGGACTTTGGCAAGAAGATTTCTAAAGATATTTTTTCTTCTTCTTTTTTTTTTTCTTTTGGTTGGGGGAGGATAAAGCTTGTTCCTGTTCAAGTTGACTTGAAGGATTATTTAACCATTATGCAAAATTATTGTTCTTGTAACTGGTAGCTGTTCAAATGGAAAATTTTATATTTGTGTAATGCTTATGAATTTTCACAGGCCACAAACTCAGGTGTAAGAAATAGAACTCCCTTTATTTTCCTATGATGGAACTGAATTTCTATTTTAAGTCTCTCTTCTACTTACTAGCAGAAAATGTAATCTCGCCAATTCAAGGTAAATTTAGTTGCATAGAGATTTTCTCAGACATATCTCCCTTCCTAGGAGGGGTTCATTTTTATCCACATGGGGATGACAAGACATTCAGGCATTGGTGAAAACAGATCATCTAGTTTTTGGTCTCTGAGATAAAAATAGATCTCTTTCCAGCCCTTGACTACATGGTCCATCCTAGGCCTTGAAATTCCTCTTCTCACCTAGAATCTTGCCCCTTCACCAGTGCGTGTGAAGTGATAGTAGCTTTCTTTATCTCAACTTATCTCTGCCGTTTGTTGATTTCGTAAGAAAGGTTGGGCTGCCCTCCTGCAGCTCTTTGCTGTTTCCTCACTCCTGCATCTTTTCTTTTGGGGTCTCACTGCTCCCGTTCCATTGTAGTACAAGGAATATCGGAGAGAATGCAGATTACAGTGTCTCCAAGTAGGAGAGTCAGAATGAACATCTTCACCCCTTGGGGATCCTAATCCTATCAAGAGTTTGGCCCACAGAAAGACACAGGGAAACTCCAACCTTTATCAGCTCCCTTCAGCTTTCTCTCTTCCTCCTCATCCAGCATTTTTATTTAGAATGAGATGAGAAAATGGCTTGTGCCTAATGTATTACACATTCTTTCTAATTTATTGCTTATGGCCTAAAACAACAGAGCTTGCTTCCTTTGGAACTTAGACTCCTTAGAACTCAAAAGCACCCCTTCTTCTTTCAGAACGCTTCTTGCTCTTACAAACCAAATGTTGTGCCTGCCTGTCAAGACTGCTGCCTCTGAGTTAAGTTTAAGAGACTTCTTGGAAATTTAAGAGATGAAAATTGACTTCTTTGTTATCTCAACTGACAGTGTACAGTAGTACTCGCTTTCCCACAGTTTGGCTTTCTGCAGTCAACTATAGTCCAAGAATATTAAATGCAAAATTCCAGAAATAAACAATTCATGTTAAATTTCCCACGGTTCTGAGTAGTGTGATGAAAAGAGCCACCCAGCTCCATCCTGCCCTTCTTCCCTTGTTGAGCGATTCCACATTGAGTTTGCTACAGCTAAGTCACTTATAGCCATCTCTGTTATCAGATGGACTGTCACTGTACCACATGCTGTGCTTGTGTTCACTTTGTTTTACTTAATGTCTTCAAAGCACAAGAATGGTGATGCTGGCGATTAGGAAATGCCAAAGAGAAGCCATAAAGTACTTCCTTTAAGTGAAAAGGTATGTATGTATATATAAGAAAGACATAGTATATAGGGTTTGGCATTATCTACAGTTTTAAGCATCCACTAGGGGTCTTGGAACATAACCCTCTCTTATAAAGAGGGGTTGGGGTGAAACTACTGCAAATACTGATCAAGTGGATGAAAGTTGGCAGGACAACAAAGCATACTAGGGTACAAAAAACATGTTAATTTCTGATATTTTTTAATTGTACTTTATGTCACAAAGTAATGTGGATGAAAGTTTTAAAGGAAGCGACAGCTTATGTTTATAAAATTTAAAGAATTTTAAACAACTTTAATTGTATTTTTCTAAAAATGTTTCATCTACCCATTTATGCAAACATAAGTCCTACAAATAATGATTTGAGTGCATCACGCTACCAGGCTTTGAGCAGCTCAAAGTTAAGCCTATCAGGGCCCCTCAAGCCACTTTGGTGGGTTAAGTAGAGCTAGGTAGGAAAAAAACATATGGCACATTTTCTTACTAGAGATTAACATTTTGTGTTTATCTTGTATTTTTCTACTCTAGGGACATATGTGCAATAGTTACTCTGATCGCCCAAAGAATATAAACCACTCTAAGTCACTAAAGGTAGCTTCTTTTCATTCCACCTCCAGCTTCTGGGGGAGTGAGAGTCCCTGGATCCTAAGAAAATATTTAGAGAACCTGCAATAGGTCCAGATCATTCAATTCCAATGGGGGCTGAAGGTGGCGGCAGGGGAAGGCATTGTTTCTACCTACGACCAAGCAATGCTCTGGACACTGGCTGAGTGTGCTATAATTCAACTCAGTTCTAACACTATCTACCAGTGTTACCGCTGGGGTGATGTGAAACCCGGCACCGCCCCAGTGGCATGGGAGAGGAGAGGGACAATGGCGCTGAAGCGTAGTTAGAATTTTTCCTCAGTTCTTCCTCATTGACGAAGTGAAGAATCACATCAGTGAAATTTAGAAAAGGTTTATTAAAATTATATTTTAGAAAGACAAAACATGCCCCAAGGAGACACATGGTTCAGTGAAGAGCTGTAACATAGCACTGTAACAACCACCACCATAATAACCAACACAAAAAGGCCCAGAAGTGGGAATGTCTGCATTATATTTGGGCCGTGATGGGTGGTTCCAAAGGCATTTCTAGGTGATTGGCAAGTGAGGTCATTTTGATTGACACTTGGCTGCTATATAACTCTTTGCCTAGTGCACACGCGCTCGCCCAAAATTCAGTCTGTTATAATTAGATTCATGAACTTTCAGATATAAGCATAGTATTATAATGGAACTTGGGGCAAATTAGGGTAGCACCTTCTGTGCAGGTCTCTGTAGTCTGATTAGGCCAGCTAAGATCATGACCCTCCTGTCCTTTGTCTCTGGGGATGCAGGAAGGATTTTCTAACTACCAGTAGGGTGTTCTTTGGGCAGTCTCTGGAACTACTCCTTTGTTCCCCTGTCCTTCATGTCTGACTAGCTATCTAGCACCAGGAGATAACGTCAGATCACACACGTTAAGGGCTAACTCCCATAAGACTGTTCCTCCCTTCTCCTTTAAATGTTTGTCTCAAACCCAGGTTGTTACCTGTGCTTCTGGCCAACTGGCTACAGATTGGAGGGCCCCAGGACCACCCCACTCCCCTTGCTAGAGCAGCTTACAGAATTCAGGAAACCCATTTACTCACTAGATTAGTGATATGTTACAAAATATATTAAAGGATACGAATTGACAGCCAATGAAGAGACACATAAGGTAAAGTATGGGTAAAGGGCATAGAGCTTCCATGCTTTGTCCAAGGGCACTTTATCACGAAATCTCCATGTAGTCACCAGGCTTGAAGCTCTCTGAACCCTGTTCTTTTGGGTTTTATAGTGACTTCACTATACAGACATGATTGATTAAATCTTTGGTCATTAACAACTGAAGTCAATCTCCAGCTCTCTCGGGAGGTCTGGGGATTCAGATTGAAAGTTTCAGTCCTCTAATCACTTGGTTCTCCTTGCAATCAGCCTCTATCCTTGGGTGGGGGACCAAAAGTCACCTCATTAACATAATAAGAGACACCTTTGTTGCTCTTATCACTTCGGAAATTCCAAAGATTTTATGAGCTAGTTGCCAGAACATGAACGAAGACCAAACATATATTTCTTATTATAAATCACAGTATCACACCACCTTAAGAAGATATGGGGAATTAAATCAGCCCTTTTAAATAAATATTTGTTCTAAGATATGAAATGGCTGTCCTGGGGAATGATTTGGCCTATGTACATGCTGTGCTGTCCTCTAAATAATTAGGAATAGGACTACCACTTAAAATTGTGAGATACGGCAAAATAAATTTAAATTTTGTGTTTTTTCTTGAAAATTCCAAAGATATGGCAGAACAGAGCCATATCTTTGAGCCAACTCCATCTGGCTGGAGTCGAGGCGAGTTAGGCAGCCCGGTTTAGTCAAAGTCTGCACTCAAGCTTGGCAGCTATCTCTCTCCCCTTCCTGTCTCTACCTGTCCACATCACACATTGACTTTCCCTGCCTACCATTTCATCTTCTGAATTTGTGACCCCCTGACAATCCTAGGAAGAAGATCTAATTTACAGATCCAGAAAGCTGAAGCAAGGAGGGTGAGCAGGAGACTGTGGGGTATGTAGTGAGTGGATTGAGACTGCATGTCACAGAGGGTCTGTCAACAGCCACTGTTATGGCGCGAATGATTCTGAGACCCACGGAGCCAATTGAGATTAATTATGAGCCTTTATTAGCAGGCCGGCGACTGACTCTCTACCAGGCAGGGCTAGAGGAGATCAGCCCCGAGCTTTCAGAGGAGGCAGCTGATAAAGCTTAGGACCATATCCTGGTGATCTCCTGAACAAGCAAGCAGATCACAAAAGTGGAAGTTGGCTGTTAGCATATCTTTGCCCGGAACAACACCCTTAATTAACAAGTAAATGGATTACAGAAGCAGACATTGGCCATCTTCATATCTTATACAATACACTTCCTAAACCACAAACAAGCAAGTAGGACAACTTCTGGTATCTAAAGATATTTCTTCCCTGTAGCTGACTTAGCTAGTTGGCTCACTTGAAAATTTTCCACCCTTAGCACCACCTCTGCTCTCAACATATTACCAGTCCAAAGTCCTTATGCCCCATACTTCAAAAGGCCAAAACTCAACACATCAGAGTTTAGAGTAAGGAAAGGTTTATTGCTCAAGAAGGTGCCAACCAAGATAATGGGAGCCCTAGCAGTTCCTCAAATCCATCTTAAGAAAGCACAGAATTCCAACTTCTTTTTTGTTATGGGAAGGGAAACTGGGAGGGGCTGTTTTTTGTAAAATCTCAAGCCCCAGGCAGAATTCCTCTAGTTATTAGCATGCTAATGCAGGAACTCTTAGTCTGAAGGCCATGAGAACTACTCAGGCTTGAACAACATGGAGTCAGAGAGACCAAGCATTTTGCCAAGCATTTTGCTCTATTACTAGCTTGTCTCCTCAGGCCAGAGCAAGAGGTACCCTGAACTCTTGATCTTTGTATGAGTGGAAGATGAGTTCATCTGTTCCTGTATCTCAATTCCAGGTCTCCGCAGTCAGAAGCATCTCTGTCAGCAGCGTACCCCAACATGGTCTCTGCTAGGGCAGCTGTTCTCAAGCCCTTGAGTTGTATGTGAATCACTAACTGTATGCAGACTGAGACTCTTAGTGCTCCCAGAACGGGGTAAAAAGGAGCAACTCTTCATAAATCGTAGTCAACTCATTCAGAGCCCCAGAATGATCCTACTGGTACAAGTACTTGAACAACTTGAAATGTCTGGTCAAGTCCACCTCCGTGTGTGTGTGTGTGTGTGTGTGTGTGTGTGTGTGTGTGTGTGTACATGCATATGTGTATTACACAAGCAAGGGAGGGTGTGTATGAGTTGGGAGAGAACCCCAAATAGGAGAAACAAGGTCAGGACCTATGTTTGTCTAGCTCTAAACTTGGAGCACCCCACCCAGAGAGATAGTTCAGCCCTGGTTATAACAGAGACTGGAGAGGGACTTAGAAAATTTTGAAAAAGACAGTTTAAAACCCAGACACTCTTCTGTGCAGGAAAGTGAACAGGGGAGGGGTTCTGTTTGTTCAAGTTTTTAGGTAATCCTGTCTATGGACTTCCATTTACACATTTGCCTCAGGTCCTGGGTATGTTATATCAGTTTTCCTCAGCTTATCACTTCAAATTCACAATTTGTTTTATCACTTTGATTTTTTAAAGTAGGCTATTCATTTGGTCGTTCATTTACATAAAACATTTAATAAATATATACATCTCATATTGTGCTAGAAACATGTTATGAAATTATGAAAAGAGAGACTGTGTTTCTGACCTCATGAGCCTCCATTCCATTCCCCGATTGAGTTGAGGTCCCTTAGAGTTTAAATTTTCAAAAATATAATTAGATAAGAAGTAAGAGTTGGTATAGATGGCCTCGAGAAAAAGAAACAAGTACAGAGATCATGCCTTAAAATTTTAATCTCAGGCATACTTAAAAATCTAGGTTTAACTATTATTTCTTTGAGGAATATCACTTGAATCCAATGTTTGTGTAATAAACTTTAATGAAAATATGGACCACATTATGATTTATGTCTTATAGATTGACAATTAGCTTCTTCATATAGCTTTTCTAAAAGCTATCAAAGAAGGGGTCTGGGAACACTTACAATGGTGACTTTAGTGCACTTTAATTAAAGGATCGGTGGTTCTGAAAACCCAGAGATTTTTGGTTTTATTTGTTAAATTTGATTATTACAGCCCCTAGAAAAAGGTCTTACCTGTACTTGGCACTCAGTTAGGACTTGAGAAACTAATAAACCTGGGAATATATAAAATGATAAGTTTAATGGTTTAGCTTGCCTTCCTTCACATTTGTCATCCGCTTCATGTGCTTCCAAGCCCTATGAATATAAAGGTAATTTTGAACCTATTGAATATTTTCCAATATGTTTTGGAGAAAATTTTAATTTCTCCATGATGGAGTTTACTGCTTTAACTGGCCACATATAGCAGAATAAACATTCATTTCTTGACAATTACCTTACAAAAGAATCTAAAATCATCAGTTTCCTACACTTTAAAGTATGATATTAATTCTGATTCAAAAACAGTGGTATAACTTTTCAAAAAATAAAATTTAGAGTATAATAAGAAAACGCATCTTAAATTTTCAAAAGAGTGTTACAGGTCAGGAGGAGAGCCTCAATTTTCAAAATGAATTGTGCTATTAGAATTCATTTTCAAGGAATTTGATGTTTGTTGGGAAATGGTAAGGATGTGGATATATCCACAGACTGTCAGGTGAACTGGGTAGAAAAGGAGGTGGTGATCCTCTCCTCAAATCAATTGAATCCTCCATTTCTACTCTACCATTATCATTAGGCAAACACAAAGACATTGAAACCAATCAAGATATTTTTATCCTTCCACTAGGTAAGTGTTCTGCAGGTTCGGGGTATTAAAGCTTGGGGTGCATGGTTCTGGCAGCTGAAAGAACATTCGAGGAGCCATGGGCGGATGTGACATAGCTTTATTTGGGAGTAGCAGGACACAGCAAGGCACAGGTGCAGTTCCAGCTCCGCCCCCAGCCTGCACAGGCGGGGCTGTTCTTATCACAAGGTGCACAGTAGAGGCTTAAGGCCAGCTACTATAATCAGTCACAATCTACAGGTTGTATAGGATGCTGTATGTAAGGTTACATAGGATGCTGAGATAAGGTCACCTGGACGCTGTAGCTAACGCCATCCAGAAACCACACGGCTTGTTGGGAGGGAGCATGACTGCATTCATTTTGTTTATCAGTTCCCTCACCCAACAGTAAGCTAACCAACATTCCTTTCAAAAGACCTGTTTCAAGATTAGCACTGTCCTAAGTATGAGGATTTAAACATAAATAAAGATATGCTTCTTCCTCTCTTAGATCTTATGGTCTAGTTTTCACAGAAGGAAGGAGGAGAGGTAGATAACATTTACTGAGTAACTTAAATTTTTCTGCCATTGTATACATTCTTACATACAAATTAAAACCCTATGAAGTGAACATAAACAAAAATTGGAATTGCTTTTACTATTACACCATGTTGCAAGAACACTTCATATTTTCAATGTCAAGAATGCCAGCTTGTCTAAAAAACCTTTTATCTTTTGTTTATTTTATATTTTGACTTTTTTGACTAATGTAATACTTAGAATCATTGTAGAAATATAAGGATCCAGAAGATTGGTCTCTGATGTGCTAAATTTATATGTTCGTAAACATAAATAAAACAAATATGTTCACATATGTTTAATGTATAAAGTGTTTCGATTTCTTGTTCTTATTTAGTTTTCATGGTAAATGTATCTTGTAGGCTGGGGAATCTGCATTTTGAATTAATTACAGAGAAAATATAAACTGTGTAATTGTATCAGTTTCTTAATATCTCCATTAGAAATATTTAAAAAGAAATTATCTGTATCTTCAGTAAATTATAGGAAATATCAATAGCGAGGAGCAGGTATGATTGAATCTTATTATTACAATTGTTATACATTAACTTTTATTTCTTATTATAGTTGTTTTGGCTACCATTTATTTTTCCCAGTGGTGTAACAACATCAGTGAAATAGGGAACTGTATTGTAGTGGCAATTAATAGTATTTCATATAAAATGCTCATTGTTAAATTATTTGATTCCTGTTAGACCACTAAATTAGGACTGGCAAACAGTTTTTCTATTATAAGCTAACTCCAACTGATTTGGGACCCAGTCTGAGGTCATTTCCAGCTTTAGAGAAAAAAGGTGCATTTCTAGATTAGTAATGTCTGTCATGAGAAAGGGTTAGGTGAGTGGTAGAATTCATGCTACTTATTTGCCCTCCCTGATCTCGATTGCTAGTTAAATAATCCTATCAATTTTCTTTTCCAATGTAAAATCAGTTTGTCTGTTCAGACTGAGCAAACTGATTAACACATCTTTCTACCAATAGCCAAATGGATATTCATTTTCTTATCTTAAAGAACAGGAGAGTGAATCTTTGGGATGGGAGATTTCAATGATAAAATTTATTTTGATGAGATATGCTCTACATTTTGAAGCCATACCTAAATTCATAATTGAAGATATAAGAAATAAAAGAACAGCTAGAACTTTACACTTTCAGCATGTTTATGTTGTCTTTTTTTATCAGACTGCTAAAATCGGGGAAAGCAAAGCTGTTCATGTTTAAGAAACAGCAGTATCATAAACCATTTCTTCTGACTTAACATCTTTATAATAAAAAATCTACTGTAATAAATTCATTGCTTTGTTGTGTTTTTATTGCTACAATCTCCCCCATGAATTCTCAGTTGAAAATGTTCTGGGGGAGGCAGAAAAATGTTATTTGTATCAGAACATAATTCTCTACCTGCTGAAAAAAAGGCACACAGTTTGTGATAGTTGCCTATTATTTTTTAAAAGATTGATATATAAGCTTATATATTTATAGCAAATTAAAAAATAGGTGGGAGTACATTACACTATCAAGTTATTATTATAGAAGTAACCATCATAAATAGTGAAGTATCTATCTAATATCCATCCCAAGCTTCTATAAGGAAAACAAAAAAAGCCCAAATCACTAAAATAAAGATGTTGGAATATAAAAGAATAAACTGGTACTGAATTCATAATCTTGGTATATGTTCATAAAAGTCATATTTTTCTTTTTTATTATGAAATAAAAATATATTGATTCAATTTGGGACTCTATTAATTTGTATTGTGCTACTTCTAAAATTTTAATAAATATATTCTGAGTTTTAGAAAAATTTTACTTTGTGACTATGCAAATTGTGTCTAAAGTACTCCCACTTAAATCAGACACAAGTGATCAGGTGCATATATTGATACCCAGATTCCACCCACTAAATTCAAACCTATCTATTTTTCTATGGGCTAAGGCATTAATCTGAGATAAAAATAAATAATCTCATCTGGGCATAAGCAGGCAAATCACCAAGGGCAAAAATGACTTCTTCCCTTTATTCTAAAGATTCTCAGATCCTATTTCTGGAATTACTCTTGTGTTGACTTCTCATCCCCAATCCCACCAACTCTGCCTCATTTTGGAACTTCGCCATTTTTTTACTCATATATAATATCCTAATTCCAATGGATTTTAACTCTACTTCATTCTTCATGGCACCAACAAAGGCACCATTGAGGGGGAAAACAAACAAACAACTATAACACTATTCACTACTTTAAAACTGTGGTACCAATGTTGCTTCAAAATCTGGTTTCAGTGTACCTATCCGGTGTAATTTTCTTGACTGAAACCTCACACTTCAACTTCACTGAACTTCCAATATACCCTGAGTACATTGCACTCTTTTGTGACACTATCTTATTCAACTCTACCTTTCTGCTGTATTTTCCTTCTTGGTGTTTTAACGTATTCTCATCACTTGTCTTTGCTATGTTCTTTCCCTGGGTCAGTATTTTGCCTCTTCTTTTGAGTGTTAGAATAAACTGTGAAAGATTTTACAATGGGTAACAAAAGATTCCCGGGTAGCCTTTCAATAGACCATTGGCATTTTCTAGCTAGCCCTTTGGAGACATTTATTGTATAGCAACTAAAGTGTCTTCGACTAGATTATTTTATAACTGTAAACTGTAGAAAGGTTATAGTAATGCAAATGATTACTGTCCATAGAAATACAAATAAACTTTGCTTAGTAGAGATATAATTGATTTCTGCCTTGTAGAAAAGATGATTTCAATTGTTACATTTTATTATTTTACGGGGTATTAAACCAGTTTGCATCTATTAGGAAATTTATTTCAACATCGTTGATAATATTATATATGTATATAAATAACTGGATTTATGTTCTATGTAAAGCATAATATATATTTAAAAAAATATATATATATACAATTTGGACTTTTGCTGGTTTCTTCCATAATAAATAAACTAAATATAACATTTCATATCTTTATAAGAGTCATGAATTTACATTTTTTTAAAATTATATTTGAACAGTTTTGGAGGGGCCACAGACATACACAATGGATTCACCTGAAAGAGCGAGGTTGTTAGAGAATGTACCTCATGGACTGTTTAGTTCCAAGTGGCAATAAAATTAAAACTTTGGTGACTCCCTATTTCATTATGTTTACTCTCTCTACTAATTGTGTGTGCGTGTGCGCGCGCGCGCGTGTGTGTGTGTGTGTGTGTGTGTGTTTTATGCAGTATAATAATTTATTCCACATTGGTGACAATGGTGATTAGAAAATTGATTTTATGGTGTGACTTTTTGATAATCTCTGTCAGATGAATAATAAAAATATATTCTCTGATGAGTGAATGAAAAATGACAGGGAATCTTGTGTAAGTCTTTTTTGTTTGTGTGTCTCTTTTGTCTATTCGTATGCTCAAATCAGTTAAGACTTTTCTGTTGACCGATAATGACATCAACTCTTTCAAGTCTAAATCAGTGACTCAGTGAGTTTTTGTGTTTCTGTGTTTACTTTGACCTTTGCTTAAGGTTGTAAAACTGATGCTAGATTCTCTCTGTATCTACACATCTGTGTACCTGTAATTGAGAAAGGCCTTGAACTCTAAGTATGTGAAGATATAATGTTTCTCTATTTCTGGAAGTTTTTAATAAATTAGATTGTAATATCTCCTTAAATAACAGAGCTTACTTTCAGTTGGTTGTCTAGCTGATACTCTGGGCATTCGGAATCAGGCCTGTGCCTTTGATTACCTTCAAGTAGGCTATTTTACAACTCTGTGAGTAGTAGAAGACTGATAGTTATAGAAATTATTCTTGTTTACTGAAATGTAAATGAATTTTTCCAGTAGAGATACAATTGATATCTGCATAATAGGAAAAAATGTATTCCAAAGATTATGTTTTATTTTCCCAGTTTTGCATCTATAAGCAGTTATTCCAACATTCTTGAATGTGTCTGCATATCTATATCTACACCAACATCTCACTCTACATCTACCTGTTGATTCTCTTTTATATCAGCTTTAACATTTTACAGGCACTCATTAATTAATGAACTAAATAAAATCTTTGACATCTTTTCATTTTGTATTTGATAGCAATAATGGTTTTAAATTATATTTAAAAATATTTTTAAATTATACATTGTCTCTGCATTTTATTCATTCTTATGCATTAGATAATAATTTCTCTATTCATTCAGGGACTGCTTGAAATTTGGTAAAAAAATACATAAGGTGATGAGAGAATAACTAACATTTTATAACACCTATTACCTTTTATTAATGAGTTGACTCTACATCATAGAAGTTGCTATTTAGCAATTTTGTTAATCAAGATTTATGCAAAAATGATTGAAATGTTAAATACCTGAAAACATTTCAACCATTGTTCCACTAACAATTGTCATTATTAAGAGTTTGAAAAGATGACATATTTTTTATTATAAAAATTGCCATACTATATAAACATAATTCTCTAAGGGCAATATCAAATTTTCTAACTCTTAAATTCTGACTTTAATTATTCAATTAATTTTAATTGTTCACAATTTAAAAACTGAAAAATAATTATATGACAATTGAAATTAAAATTTGCTTTATACCTTTGTGTCTTGAGTTTACTGGAATTTATATTTTAATTTTTAACCCTCTAAAGTCATTTTGTTAACAAATACTGTTCACTGTTTTTTTTACTTCTCAGAAAGACAAAGATACCCGCATTTCTACATTTCTGATAAAATTGTATTTCCATATACTCATTATTTCTCTTACACTTTACTTTTCCTTACAGGTAGAGGTGACCTTACCAATTGATTAAAAGCAATTTTGAATTTTTGTTTTTATGTTCTTTTTGCTATTGAGTGGCTCCACAGTGCTCTTTTTGTATTCAACAAACAAATAAGCTTTACACAAAAATTAACTCAAAATGAATTAAAGACTTGAATATAAGACCTAAAACAATAAAATATATAAAAGAAAACATAGGTACTAAACTTATGGACCTTGATCTCAGAGAGGTTTTGTGAACTTGATCTCAATGGTGAAGGAAGTAAAAGCAAAAATAAATGAATAGGACTACATCAAACTAAAAGACTCTGCACAGCAAAAGGAACCATCAACAAACAAGAAAGCAACCAATTGAATGGGAGAAGATATTTGCAAACAATACCTCTGATAAGGGCTAATATCCAAAATATATAAAGAACTCATACAACTCAAAAACAACAAACAACAACGAAACCCCAAACAATCCAATTAAAAAATGAGCTGAGGACCTGAACAGACACTTTTCCCAGAAGACATACAGATGGCCAATAGATACATGGAAGGTGCTCAATTTTATTAGCTATAAGGGAAATGCAAATCAAAACCACAATGAGATATACCACCTCACACCTGTTAGAATGGCTTACCAGTAAGACAAAAAATAACAAGTGTTGGAGAGAATGTAGAAAAAAGAGAACCCTTATACACTGCTGGAGTGAATATAAATTGGTACAGCCTCTCTGGAAAACAATATAGAGGTTCCTCATAAAATTGAGAATAGAGCTACCATATGACCCAGCAATCCCTCTTCAGGGTATCTGTCCAAAAATTTTGAAAACAATTATTCATGAAGATAATGTACCTCTATGTTCATTGCAGTATTATTCACAATAGCCAAAACATGTAAACAACTTAAGTGTCCTTCAACAGATGATTAAATAAAGAAGAAGAAGCACATAGTACATATATAAGGAATATTACTCAGCCATAAAAAAGATGAAATATTGTCATTTGTGACAACATGGTTGGATCTTGAGAGTATCATGCTAAGTGAAATAAGTCCTATGGAAAAGAATGAAAACCACATGATTTTATTCATATGTGGGATATAAAATAAAAAGCAACAATCAAACTAAAAAGCAAACTCGTAGACACAGAAAACAGTATGGATAAGGGCTGGGGGTAAGTTGAAGAGGGTAAAGGCAATCAAGTACTTGATGATGGAAGGAGACTAGACTTTGGATGATGAGCATACAATGCAATATAAGAGGATTTATTATAAAATTGTATACCTAAAACATATAATGTTATTAACCAATGTTATCCAATACATTTAATTAAAATAAATAAATAAAAATATTGTTTAGAATTTAAAAAATTAGCTGTTATTTAAGAGGAAGGTAAATGAACTATTTTCAAAATTAAATTTTTTCTAAATTTTTTCTAAAAACCTTTCCAAAATTATGAAAGATATGTACAAAACTGGAAAAACAAATGTACAATGCTATGACATATTTAGCTCATACAATTAATGAATAATTCTCTATAAATTTCATATATTTTGAGGTATTTTACATATTAAACATTTCATTTGAATGTTTTATTATTTACATTTAGAACAATTATTGGAAAGATCCTAACATATTTCCTAGTTGTTTTCTATGAGTTTTTGGGAAATTATGGATAGAAATTTCCCTGGTAACAAATTATTTCAGTTAAGATAAAGAAGATTGAGAAAAATGCTTATCTATATAAAGACTCATTTATTACTTAGTGTTAAAAGTCTATTATAAAATAACATTAAATTCAATTCATAACAATAAAGTTTTATCTAAGAATATCTAAGCAAATCAATATTTTAAATGGCCAAGCATAATCCAGCTCTGGCAATTTTAAGCATGATAATTGAACTTTCTAAATATTTATAGGTACTAAGAAGAAAACCATTCCAACTGCAAATTTCTTGAGAGGAAATGTTCATATATCTTAAAAATATAAAATAAAGTCAGGCAAGTGATTCATCATATGAAAGATTTAAAAATTAACTCTTTTGGGTAGTTTTGATAAACTTTTCTTTATCAAAGAAAATTAATTTTAAAATATGATAGTAATTCTTTGTTGCAATGAAACAAAGAGAAATTAAACTGTATTCCTTTTGTGGGAATGTAACGGAACTACAAAAATCAGAATGTATTACAGAATCTCATTTTCAGTAAATGTCAATTTCTGAAAAAATAAAATAGACACCAAAACTGAATAAAATTTAACATTTGAATTAAATGATAAAATGTTTGTTATATACACTTACAGCTCCACACTTAATAAAATTCAATATATTTTTGTTATCTTTTTAAATAAGAAAAAATCTTAAAATATCTACCCACACAGTTACCAATTCCAGTGCCTCTTATTCCTCATGTAGATCTATATTTCCTTTTGGTATCGTTTTCTTTTCTCTGTGCAGCTTTCCCCTCTCTGGCATCTTCCCTGTAAATACTAGTTGCCTTAGCTCCTCGCGTTCTCTTTTCCTCCAATCAGGGCGTCCAGGATGGTCCGCTTAGGTCACCCTTCTTTGCACTGTGGCACAGAAAGGCTCCAAAGGCAGTAAATCAGGGCAATCAAAAGACTTATCTTTTTCTTGTCTGTCAGATGTCTCTCTCTTTTGTTACCTGATGTAAAATGTCTTGAAAATCATTATTTAATTATTGCTGTCTTTTTTAATTTTTTAAGTTGTTTCAAGTGTGAGGGTCCTTTTTACTGCATCTTGGTCAGAGATAGAAACCCTTGTCAGCAACTTTTAAAAAATCGCTTTCACTGCTTCTGAGTCTAATATGAAACCAGTACATTTTACATATCATACCACCTGAAAAATTCCAGGATAGAGCAAAACTATGGGGAAATTATTTATTAGCTTGTGGTCTATGACCTCTACCTTGCCTTCTATCTTAGTTGGCTTCTGCAGAAGCAGACATTGTGATAAGTATGAAGGTGAACATGATTCATTAGAGTAAGTTCCCAGAAAAACATGGTAAGAATACTAGAGAACTGAAGAGGAGGAAGCCAGTCAAGGATGTGACAGCAAGCAAAATCCTCAGACATTAACTTTGGCTCCATTTCAAAGAACCATGGAGAAAACATATGCCATACTTCAGAACTGAGGGTTGGGTTGCTAGAATATTTATTTCCTTACCTGTCCATCATCAGTTAATGATTACCCAGGTTAGAGGTATATTCTCAATCTCTGGGTGCTCCATGCTTGCAGACAAATTTTGTTCTAGAAGCCTGAAGGTAGACCAGCCACTGAGTATTGAGATTAAAATAAGCAAACCAATAGCTGCTGTGCACAGAAATGTGATGCTGAAAGATGTGAGCAAAACAGTAATAGCATCAATTCCCCAGTGCTTCTCCAACTTCCATGTGCATGTGGATCATCTAGGGACTTTATTAAAATGATGGTTCTAATTCAGTAGGTCTGTGCAGGACTTCTAGCTGATGCTACTGGTCCATCAACATATCCCTCTCCTTGACCTCACTTCACACTAACAGAGGTGTCCGTTAAGATCTTGGCTTTATTTATTTATTTTTTTAAGTTGGTTTGTTCATTTTCTTATTTTTGAGTTTTAAGAGTTCTTTGTTTATTTTGGATAACAGTCCTTTATCAGATATGTCTTTTGCAAATAATTTTTACCCAGTCTGTGGCTTTATCTTCTCATTTTCTTGACATCGTCTTTTGTAGGGTAGAAGTTTATAATTTACAGAAGTCCATCTCATCATTTTTTTTCATGAATTGCGCCTTTACTGTCATATCTGAAAAGTCATTACCATACCCAAGCTCATCTAGATTTTTTCTTATATTATCTTCTATGAATTATATAGTTTTGTATTTTACATTTAGTTCTGTTATCCATTTTGAGTTAATTTTTGTGAAGAGTGTAAGGTCTGTGTCTAGATTCCTTTTTTTTTTTTTTTTTGGCATGTGGATGTCCAGTTCTAGCACCATGTGTTGAAAAGACTGTCTTCACTTCACTGTATTGCATTTGTACTTTTGTTGAAGATCAGTTGACTGTATTTATGTGGGTTAATTTCGGGCGTTCTACTCTGATCCATTAGCATATTTGTCCATGGTATTTAGCATTTTAAGTGTATGTAGGGCATTTGTTATTCATCTGCTCATCTACCATCTGAAGCCTATTTTAATGTTTAGGGAGTCCTCACATTTTATGAGTCTTGGTAGGAAATAAAACTCCCTTTTCTAACTGGGTTGAAAGTGGTAGATATTCACATTCCTGGCCTTTTAGCTGAGGCACAAGCGTGTTGCCCAATTTCCACTATTCAGATAAATCTACAATAGACTTCAACTCATAAGCCAGTGATGAAACAAGGAAGGAGAAGAATCAGCTCCTCTCTCTCGCTCTCTCTCTCTCTCTCTCTCTAGTGCACTCTCATACATCTTGTTCTTAGAAGTGGCTGCAGGTTTGGAACACTGAGGCTTAAGTGGCACCAGAACAATTCAAAATCTGCTCCTCGGTACTGGCAGGGATTTCGATGTCAGCCAATTCTGCTGTGAGTTTTGGTCATTATTTGTCAAAACCAAGCTTCATACCTAGTTCCTCAATTCATCAATTCTAGGAGATATCCTGTGTCCCTTTAATAAATTCCTCTCCAATGACTTCAGCTAGAGTCAGCTTTTGTTGTTTGCAACTAGAAAATCGGACTGATCAAGAAAGATTAACACAGAGATTACTAGAAACCATATCCTTAAGGACTCCTTAAGCCATGTTAACATATTTGAATTTATTATTAGTGTTCTGAGAAGTCATAGAAATATATTAAGGAAGAGAATGATATAAGCAGATTTGCAACTTAGAAAGATCACCCTGTAAGCTTCCAGATGACAGGAATTTTTTTCCACTGCTTACTGATCTCAGCTTAGTGCTTAGAATAGTACCTGGCATACAGTAAGTAATAAAAATAGTTCGTTGAATGAGTGATGAAACTTTTTTCTCATTTAATTTATTATTATTATTATCATTAATATTATTAGTTTAATTGAAGTGACACTGGCTTGCAGCATTATATAAGTTTTGGATGTATCATGTCATATGAATGACAGAAACT
>NW_006436811.1:21008884-21012916 GCF_000325575.1 Pteropus alecto | reverse complement strand
CATGTAGAAGGATGTTGTGGTAAATCATGTGACAATGGTGACCTGGATGAAGTTAGAGTTTGTGAAGATTCAGTGAAATACATAGATTCAAAAGATTGATATATAGGAGGAGAATTAAATAATATGCACAGAAATTACATATTGATATTTAAAAATGTGAATATGCTTTAAAATTAAATTATGCTTACAATGGTGTCAATTTCAATAATTAAATGTGATATTAATAAAGAGAGAATACAAGAAAAGATGTGTTCCAAAGCTTTTCTCCATCTCACATACAATGGCACTAGTAGTAAAGATACTTATATCAAGGGATGATGCATGGAATGAATATAAGTAACTTCCAATGCCAAGAAAGTGATCAAATCAAGAGTATATAAATAATCATTTAGTTCTAAAGAGATAAACATTATCAAATGCAGTTATTTCCACTGTTTGAGGATCTGTTCTTCCCTGCATTGTTTGGGTTTCCCAGACAGTTACTTTTTTAATAAGCCTAACAGTGGATTCAGTTATGTAGATGAGGAGGATTTAAAAGAAAACCAGATTGGTGTTCAACACTCCTTTCTCCTGAGCCCTCAGAGATGATTTAATAAAAAGGACACATAAATTAATTTTTCTGAATTCCTGTTTGGTTGGATGACCTTAGTAAAAGCAAGTAGGTGAATTTAGAAATTAGTTTAATTGACTGTTATTACCATTCTGCTATTTCACTGGAATAATTCACTGGTCATTCAAGTTAATTCACTAATGGAGCAGGTAGATAAGCTAGGCAGGGCAAAAATCACCACTATAATTCAATAATTTCTCTCAAAGCCTCCTGCCAAATTGCATATCTTAACATGGAATTTCACTTAACATTCTCAAAACAACACTCAATAATATAAAAAATGAGTTTATCAGTGAAACATTCATATATCACTTTTTCCTGCAAACAGTATGCAGCATTGATATTCCGAAAAAAAATAAATAATCTATGTCTTGAGAAACCAACCAAACTACTTTGATAAAATTAAGTCAACAATATTCTTGAACACAATGGGAAATTCATGTTATCTGGGTTATTATGTCCAGCGGAAAATTATTTAATTTTAAATGAAGCATGGATTCTTAGTCAGTCTTTCTTACTAGCCAATAAATTTAGTCAACTCTTTAACATTCTCATAATATGATTTCAATTTTTGTGAAAAAAATTAAATAATAAACCAGTTTAAATATTATTATAAGTCAGCAACCTCTGGCCTAATATTTATATTGAGCAAGGAGGCCTTTTGGGGTCTAATTTGATGGCTCCAGAAAACCAACTTCAACCCTAACTAACAGCATCTTTACGAGAAATTCTCAGCTTTACAACGATTCTAAATTAACACATTAATCAGACAATTTACCTGGAGATCTGCCTTAAGGGAAAGGTAATGGGTAAAGAGAAAATTCAGCCTTGGGAGGGAAACGGAGCCACAAAAGGATAAAAATGTATGCAGACTCTCTCACTGCCCGATTCCATCAGCCGTTTCCAGACTCTGTCAGGCTCACTGTGATTTATTTAATGAAGGTCAGTGAGAGAACACTCTAAATGCTTTAACTTGAGAAATAAAGCAGGGAACCTATGTGTACCACTATAGTAAAACAACAGGTTGAAAAGAAAAAATTTCACATGGCCAATAATTTTGTCAACATGACACCATATATAAGTTTTGCTTTTACTGAAATGAATGATGTGCCTCAGCCACGATAAATGCAAAGCACTCGAGTCATTACATACCTTTGTCTCTGCAACTAGCACAGTGCTTTGCAATGCATGATGCTGAATAAATATTTGCTGAATAACTGAAGAATTTTATATGTGGCCTTCCCATTTTCATGGTACACAAATTCATAGTTCCTAACCTAAGCTCTACCCTAGGTACTGCCTATATACCATTTGAGTTTTCTCCATCAGCATATCTTGTTTATTTCTCAATGACTATTCCAAATCTTTTCTTCTCCTCAAGACCTGACCCCACCTATATACCTCTCATCCGTATAATCCCTTTTATGTTTAATTTTCATCACACACCAATTTACCTCTAACCACCTTTAATGTTTCTCTTCTATGCTAAGAAGGCAGGTGTACCCTCTCTGATCAAGTCAATCCACCCACAGGTGCCATTCTCTCTCTTATGTTGACCTACAGTGTTTCTCACATGCTTATGCATGTCCAATCCCTTCTCTCAACCATTTCTTTCTTCTTAGTCTATGAAGAAATCCTCTCCCACAAAATAATAAGAAGAGAACAACCTCTTTATACCATGTGCCCTTCTTAGCTTCCTGTGTTTTTCAATCTTCCTTTTCCTGAAGACCACTTTTTCCATGCTCAACACTTTATCTAACTGTTAAAGCTAAAGAGCACTAATTTTAAATTTCCATGTCATACGATTTTCCATGTAGAAAACCCTAAAGACTCCACTAGAAACAATAAGCAAATATAGTAAAGTTTTTGGATACAAAATCAATGTTCAAAAATCCATAGTGCTTCTATATTCTAATAGTGAAGAGTCAGAAAAAGAAGTGGAAAATATAATTCCTTTTGTAATTACGACAAAGACAATAAAATACCTAGGAATAAATCTAATGAAACATGTGAAGGACCTATATAATGAAAACTATAAGATGCTATTAAAAGACATTAAAGAAGATACAAAGAAATGGAAAGATATTCTGTGTTCTTGGATTGGAAGAATCAACATAGTTAAAATGACCTTATTGCCTAAAGCATTATGCAGATTTAATGCAATCCCCATCAAAATTCCATTGACATTTTTTTAAAAAATCGAACAAAAAATCATCAGACTTGTATGAAAGCACAAAAGACCCTGAATTGTCAAAGCCATTCTGAGGAAAAAAAATATATATATGGCTTGAGGCATCACTCTGCTTGACTTCAAATTATACTACAAAGAGACAATACTCAAAACAGCATGGTGTTGGCAGAAAAATAAACACACAGACCAGTGGAACAGAATCGACAGCCCAGAGGTAAACCCATGTTTATATGGTCAAATAGTTTTTAACAAAAGAGCCAAAAACATACCATGGAGAAAGGAAAGCCTCTTCAATAAATGTTGCTGGGAAAACTGGAAAGCCACCTGCAAAAGAATGAAACTAGACTGTTATCTATCACCGCACACCAAAATTAATTCAAAATGGATTAAGGACTTGAATATAAGACCCGGTACAATACATTGCATAGACAAAAAAATAGGAACTAAACTCATGGACTTTGGACTTAAAGAAGATTTTATGAATTTGACCTAAAAGGCAAGGGAAGTAAAAGCAAAAATAAATGAATGGGACTACATCAAACTAAAAAGCTTCTGCATAGCAAAAGAAACCGTCAACAAGGTAAAGAGACAACCATCTGAACAGGAAAATATATTTGCAAGCAATGCCTTTGATAAGGGCCTAATATCCAAAATATACAAAGAATTCATACAACTGAACAAAAAAAACAAATGATCCAATTAAAAAACGGGCAGAGGACTTAAACAGACACTTCTCCCAAGAAGATACACAAATAGCCAACAAATATATGAAAATATGCTAAATATTGCTAGCTATTAGGGAAATGCAAATCAAAACTGCAATGAGATACCGTCTCACACCTGTGAGAATAGCTATAATCAATAGGAGAAGTAATAAATGTTGGAGAGGATGTGGAGAAATAGGAACCCTTATACACTGCTGATGGGACTGCAAATTGGTACAGTCACTCTGGAAAACAGTATGGAGGCTCCTCAGAAAACTAAGAATTGATCTACTATATGATCCAGCAATCCTTCTACTGGGTATTTACCCCAAAGACTTGAAAATCCATATCCAAAAAGATATTTGCACACCAATGTTCATAGCAGCATTATTCACAGTGGCCAGGACATGGAAGCAACCGAAGTGTCCTATGATAGATGATTGGCTAAAGAAGCTGTGGTACATATATACAATGGAATATTACTCAGCCTTAAGAAGAGATGAAATACTGCCATTTGCGACAACATG
>NW_006436811.1:20947068-21008844 GCF_000325575.1 Pteropus alecto | reverse complement strand
GTTATCAGAGGGAAGAGGAGAGTGGGGAGGTGGGGGGTTGATGGGGTAAAAGGGGTCAAATATGTGGTGACAGAAAGAAATCTAGCTATGGGAAGTATACACACAATGCAATATATATATGCCTTACTGTTGAATTGTACACTTGAAACTTACTGGATTTCATTAACCAATGTCACCATAATAAACAAACAAACAAACAAACAAATAAATTTCCATGTCAATTTGTTCCCTTGCAATTTATATGTCTAATCGTCTGCTTGTTACATCACCCACTCTTTCATTCATTCATTCATTCATTCATTCATTGAGTACTTGTTGAATATCTAGTTTGTGCCAAGAATGGCTTATTAATAGGGGTGGAAGTTAAGTAAAAATAGATAAGAGCCCTACTTTCATGAAGCTTTACAGTTTAACAATCCTGTAATAAAATAATCATAGAAATAAATGACAAATGTAAAAACTACAGTGGAAGAGAGGAGAGCACACCTCAGAAGTAGCCTTCCAGCTTCGCTAAGATTGCTTCTCGTTCGGTGTTTTCTCTCAATTGGTGCTCTCACAATCCTCCCAAGTTCCACACCAACGTACATGGGCATGGACCTTGATTCCCACCTCTTCATCCTGATATCAACCGAACCTCCTATTCTGCTCATTTTGCCTCCTTTAATACTTGCCTGCTTTCCCTCAACAGCAGTTATATATCTCAGCTTCTTCCCTGCCTGAACCACCTTGTCAATAGTGCAGTTGGTCTCCCTGTCTTCGGTCTTATTTCATTTTGAATCCATTCTCACACATTATCAGAGGGATTTGCATAGAAAACAAATCTACTATTTGGGTCAGAATAATTAATACTGGCTACCGTAACAAACAGCACCCATATCTCAGAAGCTCAAAACAACAAGGGTGTATTCCTTGGTCATATTAGATTCAGAGCCGTGTCTGATGGATCTCCTTGGTAGCTCCCCTCCAAGGGGTGTCTCAGTGATTCTGTTCTTTTCAATTTGACAGGCTGCCATCCAAAACTATATCATCAGTGTTCCTGAATAAGTGGAAGAGGATGAGCTGAGAATGTCAAGGATGATTTCAGGGGCAGGCCCAGGCATCATTTCCATTTATGCTACATTGGCCAGAATTCAATATGGCCCCAACCTAACTGCAAGAAAAACTGGGAAATCTAATCTTCTTGGGTGCCAAGGGAAACGAAAAGCAGGATTGTGAGCATCTGCCTAATCTCTGCTCGCCTTGCTTTCATTGTCTTTAACTTCTCGCAGTCTGAAAAATCCTAGCTCCTGCATATGAGTTATAAGGCCGACTTGCCAGCATCTTCCTTTTTCTTGTCTCTCTTTGTTTTTTATACCCTTTAGCACTTTTGCCCTCTATTCATCTTTTCTTATTCTCTTCCTTAAAATAAATTCAGTATCTGCATTTTCTTAACTGAATACATTTTTCTGATGGTTATTGGATGTTAAAATGAATTGTTTCTCACAGTTAGTGACTTAAGTGTCACAATTAACTGCATTTAAAACTATATTTACAGAAAACCCTGCATAAGGAAGGTTTTCTTTCTGTGTGAATTACTGACTCAATGAAGTATTTTCTAGGTGAAAACTTGAAGTCTCTATACCTCAGGTGCACCTAACATTTCAGAAATGATGCCGAGAGAGATTTACAGGTGTCAAAACATGTCCTCTGTCTAAAAGGGCAATCTTTCTAAAGGTGTCAGGGTGAGAAATATTTTCTAAATACCTATTATACTTCTTTCCTTAACCTTTTCACCAGAGTAAATACATGACTATCCCTGGAGCTGAGATCAGAGTCTGGATAGGATTAGTCACCAGGGCCCAGCATCCGGGAGGCTAGCATAGAACTGACTGCAGCCTAAGCTTTAAGCTCAGAGAATGTGATTAAAACCAGTTTGCAGAGGCCTCACATTCAAAATTATTTTTCTCATGAACTATCCCAATATCACCATCTTTCTGTCACATTGTATGGCTCTAGGGATGAACACCTTCTAGCCTCTTGGTAATTGTACAAAATAGACTAATAATATTTACCTCATAGGGCCTCATAGGGCTGTTGTAAGGAAGAAATTTGATGCCAAAGTAAACTGCTGGCTTTTATTAACATTATTAATATTACGAATATTAATAAATAAGGCTTGGCAAGTTCCATAGAAATGAACGTAAACACTTAACACATAATAGATCATCAATAGCTCTCTATATTATTTCTTTACTTTAAGGCTTTGGCGATAGTTGTATTTCAATTGTTATCCACCAGGGATGTTTCTATTATTGTCTTTAAGGATGTTATCATGAGAAAAATGAAACCCATTATAATGTTATCAGCACGTTCATCAGCAGAGGAAAGTGAATATAAATTGTGATACATCCGTTGTTATATTGCCTATAATATACTTTAAAACATTTTGATGTTAAACAGTGTTACAAGTGTGTGGAAATTAATTTAAATTCTTGGTGGGTAATTAACCAAAGAAATACCAGAACTTCAGATCCATACTGTAGAAGTTTCAAAATATGGCTTTGGTTATTCCAAATCTGTTACAGAAGAATCATTAATTAGAATAAAGGATGTTAGGTATAATCTCTATATATGAAATAACTGATGGTCACAATCCCTGGCTCTCTAGAAAGTATAAATGGACTAGCAAGATTCACCTTAGTCTCAGGGTCAGGCGACATCAGGCTTGAAGACTGGCATAAGGAGATGGAATTAGAAAGCAAGGGAGAAACTGTTCAGCACTGTAAACAGTGCTCGGTTGAATAATGGTCCTTCTAAACCTGTCCACATCGTACCTAGTTCTTGGAACCTTTGAAAATGTTACCTTCCACGTCCTAAGACACTTTGTAGATGCAATTAAATTAAGGATCTCAAGGTGGGGAGATTATCCTGAGTTATCCAGGTGAGCCGAATGTAATCATAATAGCTTTTGTAAAGGAGGCAGGAGAAAGCAGAGTCAGAGGAGAAGGCGAGGGGCTAACAGAAGTAAAGCTTGGAGTAATGTGCTTTGAAGACAGAAGAAAGAGCTAGGAGCCAAGGCTTAGAAACAGCGACTAGAAGATGAAAACGGTAAGCACAGCAGGTTCAGAAGTAACGTCATTTCGTTACAATGTCGATGAGGGAAAAAAATCTATTCCAGCTGGGACCACTGTTTGTGTAGAGTTTGCATTTTCTCTGGGGATGCCTGTTTCCTCCCACATCCCAAAGATGTAACGGTAGGTGAACTGGCATGACTACATTGTCTCAGTCTGAGAGAGCGTGGTGTGTGTGTGAGTGTGGCCTAAAGCAGAAGGACGTCCTTGTCTAAAGTGGTTTCCCTTTTGTGCCTGAGCTGCCAGGAGAAGCTCTGGCCACCAGCGTCCCTGAACTAGAATAAGGAAGTTGGAAAATAATTACTTGTTTTTATTCAGCTTTCTTAAATGTTTGGATAGTTCATATTTATTTTAACTTTTAATATTAGAAGTGTTTGGGGTCTCTGTTTAGAAGTTTAGCAATGTTTTTGTGACTAGAAATATGCTGTAGGAACTTAACTCTTTTTTCTATCATTTAGCCTGTGATAAATTGGTTTTGTTATATGTCCTTTCACTTAAAGTTGAAGTTTCCAAGAACCTATCCAGTGTTAAGTGAGGACTAACTGTACACAGATTATCCCCTCAGAACCTGTTGTCACACAAAAACCTGTGGACTGAAAAAGCCTGTCTACAGATGCCTTGATTTTAGCTCTTAAAGACTTCTTATTTCAAAATTCTGCCCTCTAAAATTGCAAGAGAATGAGTTTATGTTGTTTTAAGTCATTAAATGTGTGATAATCTGTTACAGCAGCAACAGGAAACTAATATTTAAACTCATGTTGTTCTTTGAATAATGTAAGACTCTATCTTTAATTGACATCATCTGTACCCAAACCAAAATAGATTTTAGTTAAGTGAAATTGCCTGAACTTGATAACACACGCAATGAGATGGGCTTGGACAGCAGAGAGAAAATGTAAAAAAGATTGGGTGCTATCGGGGGGAGGTGGGGGCAGAATTTCTCCTTTTTTTTTTTTTTTTCCCCACACTCTTCTTGGTTCAAAGAGTATATAAATACCTGGCTAGGAAGGGCCATGTTTGAGGACCGTAAGTGCAGGATGAGTCCTGAAAACCAGTGTTACATTGTTCACAATTTTGCCTTGGTCAGTTTCATTGAACCATACAGCCTATGTAAGAAACTCGTGTGTGAGTGTGCAGATGTGCAGGGTGAGGGGAGGGTGTTCTTGTCTAAACATATCTAATTTTAATTCCTAGTATAATTATGGGCTTTTTAAAGCAGCCATCAGTGACTAGAAAATGAAACAATTAAGAGCAACAAAGCTTCTTATACTTTAAAAGAACAAGTTGTCCTGTGTCAAAACATCCATTTCCAGGCCTCACGCAGTAACTGTAAATCCCCACAGAGATAAGGTAGAGATAGTAGAAAAACCTTTGTATTCAGGCAGCTCACTTTTGCTAGTTTCACTACAGGGAGTCTGTGTTCATCCTTGGAAACCAGAGTTTAGCTTTTACTTATATAACCATTTTAGGTTAGAAACCTCTAGACACTAGGAGGGGTTGTGAACTAGTAAAAATTGCGTGTGGAAGATGGGAACGAAAAGTTTAGTTATTGTGCCAATAGTCCTCATGAGAGAAAGGGAAAATTTAGCTTTAAGGAAGACTGGTGTTGGTGTGTAATTCTGTGTTACATAAATACACCAAATTCCATTTCTTATAGTGAGGTCATCTGTGTATTCTGAATGACCCTTCCACTGAAAACAACTAAATATGCCCAGTGAAAATATTAAAAAATATCTTAAATTAATTAATGAACTAGCCAATGAGTAAGGAATATTCAGAGGCCATAAACTGAGTGAAAGTGGGAAGGCCTAGAGGAAAGCAGAGAACTAATCTTGGCTTTTGTCTTCAGGGTGTTTTCTTAACCAGGACACCTTGAGCTTTGGACTTCATTCCTTCCCAGGACAAGGTGAGCCAGATCCACAGCCCAGGGCCAGCCCAGGGTGAGTAACTAGTAGGAGAACCCCCACATAAACCACAAAGAGCCGTACCTGTGGTATAAAGACCAAGTAGAAATGCCACTGCTAAATTCAAAAAACATCAGATATTGAAATTATCAGGAACAGAATATAGAATCAGTATTGTAATGTATTTCAAGCAGAGAATGTGTGGATATGCATTGTACTATTCTTCGAGTCTTTCTGACGTTCGAAATTTTCAAACAAAAAGTTGGAGGAAAAAGCCTTGGACTAGAATTTAACTTCTTTGAAATAAAAAAAGATAAATATAAACATGCACAGCAAATATCTTACTTAATAGTGAAATGTTAAAAGCATTTGCCCAAGGCACTGGTGTCCAATATCAACACTTCTATTTAAAATTACATGGAGGTCCTAGCAGTAAGTTACCAAAAAAGAAATAAAGGGTATAGGCTAGAAAGAGATATTATTTAGACAATATGACTGTCTACAAAGAATACTAAAAAAAAATAATTCATAATGGTTTAATAAATCTGCTAGATATAAAATCAATAGACAAAAACAAGTGGAATTCCTACACTAGTTTATAAAATGTATTTTTAAATGAAGTTACCATTTACAATAGCATCAAAATTCCAAAGTGGCTTGAAAAATATCTAATAAAATTTGAGCAAGACTTTTTTAGAGAAAGTTGTAAAGTCTAATGGGAGGCCATTAAAGAAAACCCATGTAAATATACTGACATGTATTATTTTTGGATTAATAATATTACAAAGATGTTAATCTTCCCAAAATTCATCTATAATTCGGTGTAATTCCAATAATTCCAACAGGTTTTTATGTAGAACTTGAGAACAGAATTCCAAAATTAACATAGAAGAATATAAAGCCAAGAGTAGGCCCACTGTGAAAATGGAACAAAGTGCAGGGATTGCCTTACCAGATATCAATAGTTATTATATAGTTGTAGTAATAAATTCAGTGCCTTGAGAAAAAATAAATTGGTGAATTGTTTGTCAGTTTCAGAAACAGATTTAACTAGATGTCCAAACTTGATCTACTATTGAGCTGGCATTACAGATTAGATGTAAAAGATGGACTCTTCAGTGAATGATGCCTGAACAAATAATCATATAAATGGGAAAAAATTAAACTGGACCTTAGTTCATACTATAGTCCAAAATTATAAAACTCTAAGAAAACAATATATTTATAACCTTTGGGTTGAATCTAAGTTGAATGTTTACAGGATATTTGTTATAAACCTTCAGGTTATAAATATATTGGGTACAAAGAAAGATTTTTTTTAAACTAAGGGAAAAAATATGAACAATAAAAAAGTTGATTGGATTATATTTAAATTGAGAACTTCTTTTCATCAAAAGACAGAGTTTGATGAAAGAAAAGCCACAATAAGGCAAATATGTATAATTCATCTAAATAATAAAATATCAGTATCCAAAATATATTAAAAAAAAAACTACAAGCAAAAAAGGAAAAGAAAACAATAGAACTTCAGGTAAAAGGCTTAAACAATTCTTCATATAAGAGAAACCCCAAATGGTCAATAACCTATTAGAAATTTGTTCAATCTTATTAGTAGTTAGAGAAATGCAAATTAAAATACCAACATGTTTACCACAGTGGAAAAATTAAATGCATGGGAAAATATTAACCATTGATGAGGATGGGGAGCAAAATGATTTTGGAAAGCAGTTTGATACAGTCTAGTTAGAGATGCATGTAGTTTGTGACTGAGCAATTTCATTCCTATCTCAGAGCTCTTTTCCAGGACACATGTATAAGAGTGTTTACTGCAGTGCTGTTTAAGACAGCAAAAAACTGAAAACACCCCAAATATCCATTCATGTTAGAATAGATAAACAAATCGTGTCATGTTTATCTCATGAAATACTATGTTGTTGGAAATGAATCTATTGTAACTTGAAGCAAAAACTTAATTGATTCTCAGGAACATAATGCTGAAAAAGAATATACTGAATATGTTTACATTTCTATTAAGTTCCAAACTATGAATAATTAAATAGTGTATAGTTTAGGGATACAAACTCTGTAGCGAAGTAAATATGTGGAAGGAGTAGACGTGTAATAACATTAAATTTTGAATGGTATTGGTTATCTCTGAGGGATGAGGCAATTAAGTGGGATGTCCTGGAATACGCAGGGCTTCACATGTGATGCTAACTTTCGGTTAATTAAATTGGGTCATGGGCACCCAGGTGTTTGTGTTTGTTCTGTTTTTCTGCCTTATGCATATTTAATACAAATTACATTGTGTCTATTAAATATTTAATTTAACAATTTATAAGAAAAAGATTGCTGAGAATAATTCAATTAGAAAAATTTTGATATATATCCTCATTCTCTGAGGGTTATTTAAAAAATTTTGTCCAAAGTTTTAAAAGTATTTACTGTATAAAAATGCTGATGAGTTTAATAGTTCTTTTCTGTGAAACTTTCCCCAATATCTGCTTCTCTCAGCAGTTTTCCTGTATAGATACACTTAGATGATGTCTACTTTCTCGCAAATTTTGGAGAATCGATCCATTTTTTAAATTAATCATAATTAAATTCCATGCCTGCAGACCCTCATACATGCCACACCTTTTGCAGGGAACATTCTCTTTGTAGTCCCTTCTGTGTAACCCTCTCCTTTTTCCTTGGATAACTACTTATTACTCATCAGGCACATCGCAGTTATTTATTATGAGCTTACTTTCTCTGCAAGCTTCCTCTGACTCCACCCTATACAGAAGGAACAATAAAAATATGTTGAATAAATGAAAATATAGTATGTGAAGGAATAATGACTAACACTAAAACACTTCCCTCGGGGAGCTTGAAGTCTAGCAGATAGTGGCATATACAAGTAAATTGTCCTTAGGTATAAATGAAAAACAGGGCAAGATTAAAAAAAAAAAGTAAAAACAATAATTATGTGATGTGATAGAGTTGTTAGCAAAAGCTATGGTGGTAATCACACTGCAGTATATAAATGTAGCAAATCAATAGATTGTATATCTTAAACTTATACAATGTTATATGTAAATTATATCTCCATCAGCAAAAAGAAAATGAAGGGTGGGATTTGATTTCTGTTAGTAATTGAAATAATATTAACTAAAATCAAGGATTTAGTCTATTTAAAAGACAATTAGTTAAAAAAAGAACATATTTCTTAGCATTAGCACAGTCTACTGAACATATCAATAAACACCGTTTATTTCCAATAGTAATAAGCATACCTGGCACCCAGATCTTGGTTTCTAATTAAGAGTCCTACTAAGCAGAGTTTGGGCTATTTGGACAAATAACTGATTTCTGGTATGTGGCAAGAAATTGCATGTTGAGCCTGGAACATTTTATGTCTGAAAGTAAGGAAGGGCTTAACTGATGGGGACATTTCAAAAGGACATCGAAACCAGCCTGAAGGGCTTCCCACTGGTTAAATTTGGGACAATTGGGCATCCAAAGAATAATAAGGTAATGAATATCATGCATTAAATAGCTCATGAGTCCATAGTCATGGTAAAAATAAACAGGGAAGGAGGAAAAGGAAGGCTTTTGTTTACTAAAGTAGTCTAGGTGATCTCTGTAATAGGAATCATAGAATTGAAAAAAAAAAAAATCACCATTCTGCACCCACAAACGTAATAATTAATTTAGGCAAAGATCATCAATGAGTGCTCATACTTTTGGATGAATTGTTGAGAAACAGAATATGTACGTAGTTTTAAAATATCAAAATGTCATGTGTTTAATTACAGAGGTCCAAAAAATACTGTTACAATGAAAAATATGGCACTAAAGACCTACTCTAAAGGAGACCAAAGAGACATGACAACCAAATGTAATATATGGGATATCCTCAATGGGGAGAAAACATAAAGGACATTATTGGGATAAACAGGAATTTTGAATATGTACATGTTGGATAATATTATATCAGTATTAACTTTCCTGAGTGCATTAATAGTATTTTGGTTGTGTAGAAAAATAACTGTTTGTAGGGGACTCAAGCTGAAAGGGTTTAGCATCTTGATTTTTTCACACGACTCTGCCAAATAGATGTAGACGTGAATAGAGATGGAATGGATACAGATAAAACAAATGTGGTAATTTGTTGACTACTGTCACATCTAGGTTAAGTGTATATAAGTGTTCATAGGGTATTCTTTCAATTTTTCAATATATCTAAAATTTTCAAAATTAAAAATTAGGGTAAAGAGAAACCTATGACTTCCAGAAAAAAAAAAAAGCCGTTAGGATAATTGAAGGCCATGAATATACGAAAGCATTTTCTAAAATCAAGCCAAAAAGCCAATGATTTAGATTATCTTTGGTTTATTTTCTCTGGCAACTACTTTCTGATTTCTACCTGACTAACAAATGACTAAAAGTAATTCTCTGGGAGTGCAATGTTCATCAAACTCCATAAAGGGAATTCTTTGTAATACATATAAATGGCATGTTGCAATGCATTCGCAGGTCCCCTGTGATTGTGTTGGGTGAATTGGGCCTAACAGGGTGCAGGTGGAAAACAACTGTATTCTTTCACTCTTTAGTGAATGTACAATCAACCCTTCCCCTCGATGAAATTTCAGGCAGTTCTTGGAGCCTGGCCAGTCACTATCAGGTAGTAAACTGTCTTCATTTCCAAGCCTCAGTACATCCAATCCAATATGTGTAATATTTAGAACTTCACATTGCATCAAATTTAAGTCTTCTTCCCTCCTCTACCCTCTTTTTAGGCTGAGAAACCTGAAATTGGAAAGAAAAAGGAAATGCTGAGCTTTTCCCCTCCTTCCCTCTATTAACAGCTGTTTTGGCTCCTCCAGACTTGTAAGGGAAAGGAAGAGAGATCTCTCGAGAAAATTGTATTTTCCAAAGATGGTCACAAGCACGTCTCCTGTTCCGCGAGCTCTTCTCCAGTGTGATCTTGCCATTTTACCATAGGAAAGTGAAGTCTAATTTTATCCAATAATGCTGTAGTGATGCTGTGTGACGCTGAGGCTGGACCATAAAAAGCCATGCAGCTTCCATCTTGCTCACTGGAACACTCATGCTTGAAACTCTGAGCTTCCCTGTATGGCCTCTGCCTCCCCTGTGGTACCTAGACCATGAAAAAGCCAAGCCACTAGGAGAGTCCACATGCAGGTCTGCAGATCCAATTAGTATTCCTAGTCTTCATGTTGTCTCAGCAGAGGTACCAGATACATGGGTAAATGAGGCTTTAGGGGATTCCAGTCCTCAGCTTGGAGCGAACTCCAGCCCTCCAGTCTTTATAGATGAGTGCCCAGATATCATGAACAGAGATAAGCCATCCTTACTGTTCTTTTTCTGAATTTCTGTCCTTCAGAATCTGTGAGTTTAAAAAAATGATTGTTTTAAATCTCTGTGATTTGGAATAATCTGTTACACAGCAATTGTGACTGGAATGGAGAGATAAGAGATACGTTCTGTTGACTGTCAAGTTTCCTTTATGTGGTAGATCCCAAATGTTTATTTTTTTTTTTTTGGTGGGGGGGGGGAAATGTGGGGGGAGCTCTTTTGTTGGTATTTCAGAGATAACCCCCTACCTTTATTCTTCTGTTGACACAAGGGATTCTTTCCATCTGATTAGAGGGAAGGATTAGCACCTTCATAATGATCTCATCTGAATTCTCTTAGATTACCGGCCTTTTCAACCTCTGTAACTAATTCTAAATCTTCTCTTGGTCTGTAGATGGGTGATGGACTTACGTTGGAAAAAACATTTTTGTTCAATCCTTTGCAAGTCCTAGATACATGGTCTTGCCCTTTACTTTTAGAATATTGGGATACTTATCATCTGATTATGTTATCAGTTTTAACTCTGAATCTCTAGACCAAAGGAAATATTATGCTACATGAGTATTTAGGTTTGACTCCCTCATGATATATTTGAAAACCCATATTGTTTTTCTCTCTATTTTGACCAAAAATTTGTGAATCAATAAATTTGTGTAGATAAAATCCAAATGTATTATGATTTTGAGATATTATAATTCTGATGCTTCATAAATATCCTTAGTAATTTACAAGTCAAGTTTCAAACATTCTTTTTATTAATAATGTTCGTATTTTACATATATGAGTATGCTAAGGCCCCACAGTATTTTTTTTAGTATTAAGCTTTTAATTCTAGAATAGTCTTAGATTTACAGAAAAGTGTCAAATACAGCACAGTTCTTGTATACTCTGAACTCTCTGGAAACTGTTATTGACATTATACATTATTATTGCATATTTATCACAACTGATGAACTAACATGGGTACATTTTTATTATCTCAACTCCCTGCTTTCTTCGATTTTTATGATTATTAGTTTTTCCCTAATGCCCTTTTTCTGTTCCAGGTTCCCACTTAGAATAGCACATTATATTTTGTCATTATGTCTCCTTAGGCTCCTCGGGCTGTGACAGTTTCTTAGACTTACTTTGGTTTTAATGACCTTGACAATTTTGATAAGTGCTTTTTAAGAATTTTATGGAATGATCCTCATTTTGGGTTTGTCTGACCTTTTTTTCATGGTCAGATTGGCGTTATGAGTTTTGGTGAAGAAGACACATCATATATATAAAAGTATATACTATCAACATGAATTTTCACTAGTATCTAAGCAGCATTTGTCAGGCTTCTTCACTATATAGTTATCTCTCCCTTTTTCCAGACTGTATACTTTGAAGGCCAGTCACTAAGTGTAGCCCACATCTCAAGGACATGAGGTCATGTTCTACCTTTTTGAGGGAGGAGTTTCATTATAAATTATTTTTTATTTTTCTGTATGTGATAGTGGTCTGTTCTTGCCCCTTTACTTATTATTTATTCATAGAGTATGGGCTCAAGGGTATTTATACTTTGGGTTATAGTCTAATACTATGTTATTTATTCTGTTGCCCCTATTGTTCTAACTTTGGCCAAAAGGAAATCTTTCAGTTGACTCCTGTGTCCCTTTGACATACTTACATCACTTTGTTTCTGAGTATTTTCTTGCTTTCTGGTACAACAAAATCCTTTAATCTGTTTGCATATTTCCTTCCCCTGCTCTAAAATCAGCCATTTCTCTAAGGAGCCCTAGTTTCTTTTATTGGCCTCAGTGTATTTTTATGTTTGATGTATATATAACATATATAAACCCACACTATTTGTACTTTTTAGCCATTTTTCTTATGCATAACAGAAATAATCAGCTGTTGACATTCTTGTTATCAGTGAAACTTATAGCAGAATGGAGCAAAGTTAAGAACCCCTTCCCTACCCAAGTCTTTGTCAACCCTGGTTGGACATTATGATTCCTGAAGGGAATTAAAAATACATAGATTTCCAGACTCTTCACGAAGCCAGTTAAATCAAATTATCTGGATGTGAAGCCCAAGCATGAGAATTTTTTAAACATGCCTGAGTAATTCTAATTTGCAATCAGGCTGGGGTCCACTGGGTTATGTCTTAATTCTATCAAATTCATAATGGTTAGCTTTAACTCTTAATATTATTTTGTTAGGAATAGACTACAGAGGTAATTTTATTATTTGGAAAGTCTTGCAAAAAATGCAAAATGGAAAAAATGGAACATATTTATCTATAAAACATTTTGTTGCTCTGACAAACCTGAGTCATATAGGCTATGAAATGTAGGTATTTTAATGTATTGAACAGTGGAACTTTGAACAATTGCAATTTAAGTGCTACAAATGATATTTTGAGAGAGAAGCAATAATATTCACATGATTTGAAAATATTAATCATATATTAGTATATGAATAATTATTAATTACAACAAATCAATTAATAATTGATTAATCATATATATCAATAGTAACATTTGTAACTGATGGTTTGTATTTAAAAAAAGAGAGAAATAGATGATCTAATTTGATTAGTTAATCCAGTATTTAATAACCCAGTAGTTAGAAAAGTAAACCTTGCTTAATTACACAATTAAAAAAGCATTTTTTGTGCACTATAGAAAATATTGGGGTAATAGGAAATTAAAACCTTCCTTCTCTAAAAAAACTTAGTAAGTAATGGATTCTAATGAGTGTTTTACACTTTGAGGTAAACCAGTTTCTCATTCTCCATGGTCGAAGTACCTTAGTCTCTCACGGGCATAAATCTGGGTTTTGTGGAGGCTAGAGCTCACACAATTTGGGGATTTCTCTTCAAGTAAAACAATACAACATTATAACTTTAATTGAGCAAAAGGTACCAGGAGAGGCCCTGTGCAAGTGAGAGATCCTGCACACAACCTGGCTCCATCTATTAAGAAGGGAAAAGGAATTGTGAGTGAGGAGGCAAGTCCAATGACTGAAGAACTGGGTCAGGTTGTTGCTTTCATCATTTTCAATCACGTTCCACTGGTGAGCCACACCTAATTGCAAGGAAGGCTGGGAAACGTCTTCTGTGGGTGGTCCCGAGCCCTGGCATAAAAGGCATATAGTTTGGGCGACAACTAGTAAACTCCCTTCCAGAAGGAAAGGCTAAGAACTCGGTATTCCAGAAGTTATAGAAGTTCTCAGTGGAAAGAGCTACTTCAAAGAGGCCAACTGCTTACAAGATCAAAGGCAAAAGTCCCAGGAATAAGATTCTAATTAGCTGAGAGGAGGTCATGTGGGAACACGCTTGCTGTGCTGGGAAGGCAAAATCAAATAGATGGGCAAAGGGCCTTTGGGAAATGGAGTGTGAAGGGAAATCACTGAACTTACCAACCTACTATGACTGATACCAACGGGGAAAAGAAGATTCCCCAGAGGGAAACTGGAATGTGGTTAGGAAAGGAGAACACTTTCTGTGTGGTGAACATATTGACACATTTGTTCACCCCACTGCCTTTAAGGAAGATAAATAATAAATAAGTAAACAGTTATGGAATGTGACTAATTTTTCAGTAGAAGAAATAAAGAAATTTGGAATCATTTCTGGAATGTATGAGGGTGAGGGAGGTGAATTTTAAGCTGAATCTTAAAGGTAGATAAGGGTAAAGAGGGTCAAATATACAGTGACAGAAGGAAATTTAACTTTGGGTGGAAAACACACAATGCAATATACATATGTATTATTAAATTGTACACTTGAAATCTATATAATTTTATTAACCAATGTCATCTCAATAAATTTAATAATAATAAAAAAAGTCTAGAAGAATTTTTCTAATTAGGTAAGAGGGAGAAGTACATTTAGTCAAAAGGATCATGGGCAAAGATAAAGTTTTGAACAGGGTTGGATCCAGGGGCCCTCTTTAGGAAAGATTATATGAATTTACAAACCCAAAATTAATATATGAAAGTGAATATGTTTTTAAATGGGAAAGCATATCATGACAAATTACTGCAGTCTTGGAAATCTTGAATCCTTTTCTTCTGAGATCCCTTTAGGTAATTTAACAGAAATGCTTACCTAGGAATATTTCTTGTTTGCAAGTTGAATTTCTGTCCCTTCCTAGAACGTTCCAAAATACTCAGCCACTTTCAGCATGTACACGGAGGGACTGGAGTCTTGTGTTTTATTGACTTCATGGACAATCAGCTTTGGGTTGTGAAGTGATGTCATTGGTTTCAGGAGCTCCAAGTAGTTTTACTTTTTTAGGACTTTGGATATTCTAGATTACAGCTGGTACTGAGGATAGATAGGTAGGCAAATATCGATGATGAAGGATTTTATGTGCTGTCCTATGGAGATCCAATAATTTTGTAGATGTGCAGGATTTTATCTGAGATAGTTACATGGTTAAATTTCCAGTTAGATACCTCTGGAACACTTAGGGCCTACCTACAAGTCCAGAAGAGTGACTTCAGTAAGTACTTATGGGGAACCCTTTAAAATAGCTTAAAAATAAAGAGGATTCCTAAACACTGGAAGAAAAGGATACAGGTTAAAGAAATAGTCACAAAATAGAATGATAGGAACTTAGATTAAGAGGCAACTATGCAATAACTGAATAAATAAAAACCGATATCATTTGAGGATGGGAGGCCATTAATATTTATTTTGTATTTATAATTATATAGGTGAGAAGAGAAGGAAAAATATAACAGTAACAGTAAGGTAGGAAAGATAGGTGAACACAGTTTTAGAAAGGCTAGATTGTAATCCTGGCAGGGAGAGGCATTATTTAATTAGATAATGTGTTCTTCAATAGAGAAAATTATTTTAAAAAACAGGGAGTAAAATACTGTACAAATATAATTATTCAATTTGATACATAGAATAATATCTATGTTGTACCTTAATAAGCATGACAGGATTTATTATAGCTTAGCAAGGGAAAATAAAAATTGGTCTTAGCAATTAACCTTATCCACATGTAAATGAGATTAATTAGTAGTTTTTTTCTTTCTAATCTTTTGAGGAAAGCAGATAATTGTAATTATACTGTTTATGCAAATTGTATCCAAATATGCAAAAGGACACAATAGTTTTCAAATTAAAGTTCAAATAAGAAAATTATTCTAAAATTTACCTTTAGAATACTAGGAGAGCCAATTAGAGCATATAAATGACATTATAAACAAACACGAACATTTTCCCAAGAACTAGCTTTTAACTTTACTAGTGCTTTTGCTCCTTGTTTGAGCTATTAAGTGAGGTTTAACATTTTTTTCGAATATTTTTTTAAGAATTGTAATTCAATAAGTTTGAAATTATTTTAAAGTAAAATGTTTTTAAAAAAGTAATATATTTTCTTCGCAAACATAGATTTGGACTGAAAGGCCCTCACAATGTGAAAGCAGAAGGAAAATTTTGATCCCCACTTTCTGGAGAAGGAAATAAAAGTAAACTTGACATTGTTACAAGACTAAAATGAGAATTTTGGTGTTCTGATTTCTGATTCATTATTCTGTACAGCACATTCATGTCCTACAGAAGGGGAAAATTATTTTTTCCTTGTCAAGGTTTTAAGGTTTTGTTCTGACTTTCTGATCTGGGTTTTTTTTTAAACCTCTTTTATCATGGGAGAAATGAAATGCACACTTCACTTGCAGAAAAACAGAACGATTCTTTTTGTCAGTTTTAGAGACTATCAGAGTGAAATTTCTGCTCTTTGAGTAAAATGGTTAGAATATGCGTTTATTGATTAGTAAACAAACATTTATCTAATATTTGCTATGTGGCAAGGTCTAGTAGAACCTAGAGAATGTGCAAGTCCAATTTAGTTTCTGCCCTTGGGGAGAAATCATAGAGACAAAGAACGTACATTATATGCAAAGTTCTCAACAAGGGGTATGCACAGCTGAATGCACAGAGGCAGAACAACTAACTTTGGAAAGGACTTGTCACAGAATGTTTGATAAAAGAAAAAAGCAGGAGGAGGCACATCAGGCAGAAAGGAGGACACAATCAAATTCATACAGACACGGGATGTATCTATGGATGGGATTACATTTTGGGCAAAGACTAATGGAAGTGTAAAATTTAGTTGGATTCACCAAACCCTGTTGATAAAGTGTTTTTCAGATCACTTTTGTATATCTCCAAGATTGTGTAAGTCACAATCATGTTTGCTTGGACTAATGTAATAGCTACCCTTCCCATCTCTCTGAAGAAATACTTGTCCACCTCCTAATCCTTTCTCCATAATGCAGCTAAGGTAATTTTTATAAAAAATGCTATAGTTTATGTAATTTTCCTATTTTAAACTCTTTAATGATTTCTTATTATTTTTAGGATAAAAATCAAAATCATGGTTTTCAAGATGACTTACAAGATCCTCTACAATCTTGTTTCATATGGCCTGTTTCATATGGCTTCCTAGGAAGTGTTAGGAATTCTTTGGTTGAATCTGGGTTTGGGGGAAATAAGAACAGTGTGAAACATCTCCGTAAGCTGCCAAGTGCAGCTTTCTGAGACTTAGTGTAGCAAAAAGAGCCATGAAAATGGTCAATGATTATGGATATCTATGATGATAGACTGTGTAGCATAAGAAGTAATGAAAATGATTATCAATAATCATGAGTATCATCTAAGGATTCAGGATTACCATTTGATCTAATAAAGTGTGTGTTGGGGGCAGATATTGGATGACCTACCAGCAAGATATGTGGCTATTCAAAGGAAGGTTTATTTAATTAAGCATATTAAAGAAGTATGCCTCTAGCATAGATATTTTGAATCCCTACCCCAAATTAACAGAAATCAAGAATCCTTGTTTATTATATACTTTCGTGGGCTGCCACTAAGATCATAACACTGTTAAGGAATTGGTATGCAGAGATAACAGTAACATCTCAAACATTTCTCCTTGTTTGAAGATGCTGGCAATACAGTTGAATTTGAAGGGATTCTACAAAATACTTAAAAACCCCAGTGCAGAAATAGAGTAGTTGGCAGAGGTTCAGGACTGAGGAGAGGTTCAATACAGCCTTATTATCTAAAGTGCTAAATTTCTCTGGAATACTCATGAGGCTACTGAGACAGGAGCGATATTAAAGATTATTTTAAGGACCCTATTTCAGACCTCAAATATCCCAAACTCTTGGCCTTCTTCCTGAAGAGGAACACACAGTGTCAGGTAATAGGAAAGAATTAGATATGAGAAAAACCTGATTCTCTAAGCCTAAACAAGTCACCTGAGACACAAGCTGAGGTGCTGGGTCAGGTACATGTAAAGTGCAGAAGGCTATTTCTCCTGTAATGGAAAAGAAAAATGACCAGAAACCGAGTGTGTTGGTCATTGGCTATATTTTACCAGAGTTGCATGTCTTAGAAGCTGAGAAATACTAAGGGTTGCTGGACACTCTTATAGGCTCCAACTGTGAGGCCATCCATTTCTTTAGTCAGAAAGGATGAAGTTTTGCTGACAGAGGTACTGCATTGCATCAGAACTAGTCTTCAAATTTTGTTTCTGGGCACTAATTGCTATGGCTTCATATGACAACAAAACAGCCCTGAGTTTTTACTCTGTGTCTTAAGGCAAGATTTTTGACATAGCATTTGATATCTTAGAATGATATCTTATCAGAATCAACCATTATACCCATTGTTCTAGTGTTCTTTATCTCCTTAAAATTTGTGGCAGAAGCTACCTGTTCCCATGGATTCATGCTCAACCCCATCATTCCACAGACAATAACATCAGAGGACATTCCACCAATGAAAATCATGGGCTGCTCTTTTCCCGTCTTGAGATGTCTATGGGAATCTTATAACTATTTGGCTTGATGACTAGATCCAAATTACTCATATTTCTCCACTCCCTGGTACAGTTTCCATTTAATATTCTTTGGATGAAAGCACCAGAAAGTGGTTCTAAACCTCTCATAAAAGCGATTGCCTTCTACTTGACAAAACTGGAAAAAGGGCTGAACCACCAAGTTTCAGAATACACAGGACCATTGTAGTTCTGTAGATCTCAGCTAAAGAATTTGTATCTTTTTTTATTTTTTTTCAAGACCTGCTGTCAGATACCATCAGATGATTTACTAAAATTAAGGTTCCACATAGACAAGATGCGATAACTTGGTTTGTCCTGTCTACCTTTAGGGCCTGAAGGCTGGATCTAGTATCAGAAGAATGGGAGAGGGAGGTAGGGGTTTTGGACTGAAAATCAGTAGCCACTTTAAGTTACTGTACTTCCCTGCATATCTGAAGATGATTCTTGTGATCTGCTGTGAACATGTAATTAAAATTATTTTTTCAATAATGGCAATGAATATTTCTGGACCATAAAATTTTGTGGACCACATTCCTCAAAAATTAGAGTGTGTATACACACACACACACACACACACATACACATATACATGCACATATATATGTGTGTATATATACACACACACATATTCATTTCAATTATTAAATACTCTAATATATATATAAAATACTCTATAAAATACTCTAATATATATATAATTGAATGGGACCATGTATCATCTGTTATTAGAAAAAATATAATTAACTGGCCCATATGAAAATACAAAATACATGATTTTGATCTTATCCTGGATGGTGATGATAATAAAAGTAACAGTTTGAGCAGTTTTTAATTGTGTTGTGTGTTGCAAGTTACTTTATCTTTCTGGGCTAGTTTTCTACATTTGTAGAGTGGAGATAACTATTGTATTTATAAGAATAAAATTTATAAATTCTGTTTCCGAGATGGTTCTCAGTGATGGGTAGCTGTCATTCCTTTAGACTAATAACTCCTTTTATTCTGCCTTCTTGAATTTATGGGTTTTTCAACATACTCTTCAGATACCATTTTTGAAGCTGGTGTTTATGAATCATGTATGTCAAAATTAATTGTTTTCAATATTATTTCCCATAGGAAGATTATATCTTTTGAAGTGGTATTAGAGAAAGTATTTCATTATTTATGGATATTTTGAAGGATTCTTGGATAACTGCCATACATGCATTTAAAGTGGAAGTATTTCCAAAATTATATTTCTACATTATAATAATGCATAAACTCTATAACATTCATTAAGTAAAGATGATGATAGAAATATTTATTACTAAAGACATTTTTATGGCATGATTTTATGTGCTTTATCTGTAAAGAGCCTGAATTTTCAGTCTAAGACATGCATATAAGTAATCATATTATATATTTATATATTTGTTTAGTATTGTTGTCACTGTAATATTTCCAAGTTAACTGTTAGCATCAAGGCTATTTTTTTTTTAATGTAAGCCCCTAAAGATCAAGAGTATCTTTTTAAATTTTATATATATTAATCTAGTTGAAAATCATTGCATTAGTTATGCGATGCTATATAACAAATCATTGCCAAAACGTAGAGGCTGTATTAGTTTGCTAGGGCTGCCAGAACAAATTTTCACAGACTGGCTGGCTTAAACAACAAATTTATTTTCTGGTAGTTCTGGAGGCTAGAAGTCTAAAACCAAGGTGTTAGTAGGTTTGGTTCTTCCTGAGGTTTCTCTCCTTGGCATGCAAATGGCCACCATCTTGCTGTGTCCTCACATGGCTTGACCTCAGCAGTAGCCCTTGGTTAGCATCCAAACTGATATACCCTTAATAGTTTTAGCAGTAACAAATCACAGGAGTGCTGATGAGTTCTAATTTTGTTTGCTTCCATTTAAAATAAATTTCCCACTGACAATTTTTAAAAGAGTGTGTACACTTTTGGTGGGAATGTAAATTGGTGCAACCATTATGGAAAACAATATGAAACTTTTTTTTTTTTTTTTAGGCGAGGCAACCCTTGGTTGACCTCACAGATTGCAAGGACCTTGTCAGCTTACAATCCCTTATTTTTTATTTTTTACACCTACAGCACCTGGTCTTCCCATCCAAGTATTAACCAGGCCCAACCCTGCTTAGCTTCCAAGATCAGACAGGATTGGGCTTTTTCAGGGTAGCATGGCCATAAACATGAAACTTTCTTAAGAAATTAAAAATAGAACTACCATATGATTCAGCAGTCTCACTTCTGGGTATATATCCAAAGGTAACAAAATCACTATCTTGAAGAGATATCTATACTCCAATGTTCATGACAGCATTATTCACAATAGCCAAAATATGGAAACAGCCTAAGGGTCTAGCAGTAGATGAATGGATAAAGAAAATGTGATACACACACACACTGAAATATTATTCAGCCTTAATAAAGAAGAAATCCTGCCATTTGTGACAACATGGATAAGTCTGGAGGGTATTATGCTAAGTAAAATATGCCAGACAAAGAAATAAGAAATACTGCATGGTATCACTTATTTTTGGAATTAAAAACAACAAAAAAAGCTGACTCATTGAAACAGGTAATAGAATGGTGGTTGACAAAAGTTAGGGGGCTAAGGCGAATGGAGAGAGTTTATAAAAAGCACAAACTTTCAGTTGTAAAGTGAATAAGTTTTGAAAATCTAATATACAACATGGTGACCACCTTTATATTATATACTTGAAATTTGCTGAAAGTAATGTCAAGCATTCTCATCATAAAGAAAAAAAGATAACTATGTCAAGTGATGGATGTGTTCATTGCCTTGACTGTGGGAATCCTTTCACAATGAATACATATATCAAATCATCATGTCGTACACTTTAAATAAACTACAGTTTTGTCAGTTATACCTCAAGAAGGCTGAAAAAAACAAAAAGACGTATAGCAAAAAATATAAATAATACTTTACATGTACACTACATTGAACAAGAATGAATTTGACCTAAAATTAAAGCTATAGTAATCAAAGTATATTTATTTTTTTGGTTTATACAATGTGCCAACCTGTCCCTGTTCTCAGAGTTGGTCATACATCAGTGAACAGCACAGACAAAAATGCATGCCTTAACATTGCTTCATCCATGTTGAGGGGAGACATATAGTAAAGCTTAATTTGAGAAAGGTGGGAATACTCAACTCTAATATGGTACAATATTTCTCTGTTTTGAAAAAATAACAGCAAATTCATTTTATTTATAAAGCTTAAAGATTGTTTACTCCATGCTTCACAGACTTGATCACCCAGATTGAACCTAGGCAGATTTTCTGATCCTATTTTCAAGAAAATAATTTAAGCTCTCCCAAAATACCTCTAGTATTCAGATATTGGAAATTTCATTTGATTGGGAAGCCTGAATTTCCTAGATAACTTCTTGAACTCTAAAATTCTCAAGACTCTTGAAACACTGAGAAAGTGCTGAACATCACTGAGCCTCTCTACACAGAAGCCCAAGACTAATACTCATGTTTATTTGTGGGTTAAGATTATTAACTCCAATTATTATTCCAATTAATTTTTGGTTTGAACATTTTCTTAGCTTTAGTAACAAAGTATGTATTTATCAATCATTTCACTAAATTTTTTTTCCTACAACTTAAAAAAATATATTTTCTGTATTTTTCTTTTTTAAAGACTAAAACTAACTCTAGTTGTTCTGGAGCAAAATGTTTTATAAGTAACTCCATATTATTATTACAAAGATGTACTTTCAACCTTGAATTTTAACTGTCATGTTGATACTAGGATATTTGTTTTTTTTTTAAGGAACTTTGTACATGTTATTAGGTTTACACTATCTCCATCTCCCACTACTATGTCCTTGCGAATATTATGGTGTCAAATAGCTGCTTTATTAAATTTTACATTGTAGATCTGAGAGTTGAACATTCTACTAATAAATACTGTCATTGGCATTTGATGTTTGGGTTTTTCGTTGTTGCTGTTGTTATGAGTTAGAAATTCAGTTTTGCTTTGTTTTTTCTCTGTAATGGAAGGATTATAACTGTTGTCATGTATTTTGAATATTGTTTTTTTTATTCCAGGAAAACAAAATCCTTAGCTTAAAGTGTTATATAATTTACTTCTGTATACATTGTAGGAACTTTGATAGCTCATTTATATATTATTAACTATTGGATAAGATTTCTTTGAAAGTATGGATTCCTTATTACATTAGAATTACATATTAGTGAAGAGTCAGGAAACACCTTGCCCTTGTAATTTCTTTCAAAGTACTGTGGCTCTTAGGAAAACGACTTCTTAGAGATGAGTAGGAGAATGGGTGGGCTGGGAGATAGGAAAAAGACAGACAAAGGCTTTAAGGAATACAGCGTATAGGGCATTTTATTTATTTATTTTAAATTGGATGACTGCTTTTCCTTTATTTTTACTGAATCTACAGTAGTTCAATATGTAGTATTCTGTACTTTCAGAGTTTGACTGACTCTGAAAATAGTTTTCTTAACATGTGTGCCTATGGTTTACAGCAGTAACTTTTCCCCCTAATTGTAATACGAAACACAAGGTTGGTTTTGAAACCTTCTCTCTTCTCAAACTTTGAAGAGTAGATAGATGTCTATTTTATCTATGATTCTCCATTTGGAGAACAGTTTTTCCTTTCTTTTACTTGGATTCAAAGACATTGCCATGTTGGTACAGAGCCCAGAAGGGACTAAAGCTCTGAGGTTAAAAGATCTCAGCCCAGTATGGCTACTCTTTTGAAGAGAAAATATATACACCTAGGGTTTTTTTTTTTTTTTTTTTTTTTTTTTTTTTTGTGGTGGCTGCTTTCTATAGTGAGCTTTGGGAAGAAGAGCATTACCAGGCTAGACTGCTGCAGACGAGGTTGATGGCATAAACATGCAGGATACAGGGGTTTGAGCCAAAATTCAGTTTGTTCTGAGTCCCAGCTATATCCTTTCTTTGTTTCCATGAGCCATTATTATCCTTTTAATAAAGTTTGTATTTTACTTAAGCTAATTTTCTCAGAATTCCTGTCATTTTATAGATGCCCAACCCAAAGCATGCCATTTTTCTCCTTATTTTGGTTGATAAACCTCTAGTTACCTATTTTTACTATTCAGTTAGAATAGATTTTAGTAAAATTCAAATGGTATGTTGTTTATTATATTTCGAATCCAGTTCTTAAAGTGAAGGGGATAGTATTCTTTACACAAGTTATATATGCAATATAATAATTTTTAAATTTATAATTTGGCTAATTCAAAATATGACCACATTTACTCATTCCACTAAGTACCTCTTTTGGCACTAAAAAAAAAAAAATAGGAAATAGCAATAAGAACAAAACATTACAATATGAAAAACCCAGTTTAGAACAAGCATAAGATTATTTTGATAGTAAAAGCTTTGAATTGCCTATGTTAAATAAAGAGAAGAAAAGAATGTGGAAGTGCTTACTCTTTAAGACCATAAACTTAGTTTTCAATATCATCAAGATTGTAGTTTTATAATGACTATTATTAATGCATGGACTTGTTTTGAGTTTAGTCAAACTTATTTCAAATATTTGAACTAATTTTTGTCTGTTCTCATCACAATTGTTCTTTCTCAACAGTCTATGTATTTCTATGTGTATTAGAAAACCATGAAGTTATGTGTTTCTCATTATGTTGACATTCTGAAGTTACAGATAATATGAGATTGAGTAACTGGGGGTGCTTAACTAGATAATGCATCAGTCTCTTTTTGCTGAGCTGATAGGCTGTGTGCAATTTCTGGTGCCGAGTCTAATTACTGTAGAGTTTTATAATGGGCTAGATTGCAACATGAATTCAGCAGATTCTTCCAGTTCCCTTGAGAGGACTTTGACAAAGCCACAGTAATATAAAAATTGACTCATTTTTCCACTGTGAGGGCTGATTGTGATATGTTATGCAAGCTGATGTGCAGTCAGCAATAGTCAGATCTGTATCATGATTTTTATCCTCTTCCCCTTTTTTTTTTTTTTAAGATTGTCTCCTTTGCAATCTTATTGCTTACTTACTATAAATCTCTCTAGTAACTGAGAATGTGGTTCAGTGGAAAGAACTCTTGACTGGCATTAGTCAACCTGTGTTTCAACCCTGGCTGTTCCCTTCTAACTATTTGACTTTTTAGTGAGCCACTGACCATGTTTCCTAATCTAAAAATTAAGGATAAAAATATTTATGTCACAGAGTTGTTAGAATTAAGTGAAATGTAGTTGATATGAAATTCTCCATAAAATTGGAATATGATTCCTGACAATGCTTTTATTTTTCCAACAAATAATAACAACAAATCAATTGCTTTTAGTTAAGAGCATGGAATCTAGATAAACTTCCTGGATTTGAATTCTATTTCTCACTTATGAGCAGTCTGATTTGGCATTCCACCTCTCTGTGCCTCACTTTACTCATATAAAAAATGGATATAATAATAGCACTATTTTACAAAATTGTGAGAACTAAATGAGTTACTACTTATAAAGAACTTATAAGTATCTACATATAGAAATGCTATATGTATTTGTTGAACAAAGAAACAAGCAACCAACTAGATAAGTAAAAGAGCTACCTGCCTTCCTTCAGTCAACCCAGGGAAGTCCAGAATTCTAAAGTGAACAACTACTCTGTCTGCTGTAGCAGCTACTTCTCATACTGAAAGTCTCCCAGGAAGAATAATCTGAGCCCTGCCAGACTGCTCGAATCTTCTGAAGAGTATAATCCCCCTCCCTCCACATGGCATTCAGCCAAGGGCATCCTTAGGCTCAGCTCTTTGGTCCCACAGCATCTGTCTCCAAGGGTCCCAGCTTCCCAGTGAGTGCTGGACCCAAACTGGGAGCACTACTCCTTCCCTATGGATGGGGAACTCCTTGCTCTTTGCCTTTTCTGAGATTCAAACTTCCAGTCTGGAGCTGATTTTCCTTTTCAACCATTGAAACACAAAAGGACTGATTGCCACCGCCCTCCCCACCCTGCCCTGGACAATGGATTGCTCGCTCTTCTCTGGTCCACTGGCTCAGTAATCTTGGGCAATTCTCAGGCACAAAGAAGTTCATCATACGCCTTTGCCCTGAACACTTTTCTGGCAAGATACAGACTGTATATGTAGTTTTAGTACTTCCAGAGAGTGGGAAGTGTGATCTGGGTGGGCATGGCAGCTGCCCTCAGTGAGCCCATGCTGGTTTTCTGGAAAGAAGAATCCTGTAGGTCCCTTTTTATGTCACTCAATCAACTTTTGCCAACCAGGATTTAGCATCTGTGGTTCCAACCAATACAAGCATAAGATGACGTAGTCAGGTAACCCTGGGTAGTATGCCCCACCCCAGAATTTAAATCATTCTAAGCATCATTACCAGTTTCATCTTGGTTTTGGTAAATCCTTAATTATAGCTCTTAATTCAACTGAGGTCTAAGGTTTAAATTCTACAGTTGCCTGAATATTTTGTTTATGAACAAGAAGGCTCTTTAGAAGCAAATGGCATTTAGGAATCATTAAGACAGTGCTTTGGGAAACACGAGAGGTCTGGACAGGGAAAAGAGGAGAGAGACTGAAAGAATAACGTGGAAAGAAAGATAAATACAGGGAGCCAACAGGAGGAAAAAGATGGAAATTTCATAGGGAAATAAGTCTAGTTTGTTGTCACTGAAGTTTGTCAAATCTCATTAGCTTTTGTCAGAGAATCTTTTAGTGTAGCAATTTTTGAATCAGAATTTTGTCTGGAGGCCTCTGCATACCAATTAAAAAATAATGGCCACTGAGTCTGAGATATCTTATTCCTTTTTTAAAATTGAGATATAATTGATATATAACATATTAGTTTTAGATGTACAACATAATGATTTGATATTATGAAATAATCACCACAGTAAGTCTAGTTAACATCCATCACCACACATAGTTACAAACATTTTTTTTCTTGTGATAAGACCTTTTAAGATGCTTCTTAGCAACTTTCAGATATATAATACAGTATTACTAACTATCGCATGTATGATATATCTTCATGACTTATAACTGCAAGGTTATACCTTTTGATCCCCCTTACCTCTGGCAACAACTGTTTTCTGTATTTATGAGCTTGACTTTTTGTGTTTGTTTGTTTTTGAGATTCCGCATATAAGTGAGATCATACACTAATTGTCTTTCTGACTTATTTCACTTAGCATAATGCCCTCAAGGTCTATCCATGTTATCACAAATAAAGTTATTCCTTTTTTTTTTCTTTCAGATGCTTCTTGAATGAACAATTTTCTTTAAATCAAATATTCATCTCAGTAGCCATAGATGTCTCAGTCATCCTTGCTAAAGTTATGCCATTTACAGAGAGAAGCATAAGCATTAGGAATATAATGAGAGCATATGTCAGATGCAGGACTCTTCCCTGCAAGGAGAAGATGTGGACTTAGATGATCTCACCAGAGCTGGTAATGGTCAGGTGGCAGTGATGTGTACACACTGGGTCTTGGCATCCTAACCCGAGGGTTGGCTGCCTCTGCACACAAACCCCAAAACTTGTACTCTGGCAGAAAGACAGTTGAGAAAATATGTTCTCTGGATCAAAAATAAACACGCAAGACAAAAAAAAAAATGAAATGTTAAAAAAACATCAGATTTTATTGGCGATTCACAGCAAAATTTGTCTGAATGGATGCCATCTTAGAACCATGTAAACTCACCTATCTATGGAGCTGGATTAAAGATTTATAGGGCCTGTCTTGTTGTCTTCTGCTTGTCTTCCATCTGTGATTTTCTTATGACAAATGACACTGTTAAGTAGTACAACACACAATGGAAGATAGAAAAGAGAAAAACGAAATGTTTTGATTCCACCAAAAATTCCAAACAAATTGGAACCAATCACAAAACCTGGTTATCAAACTAAGAACAAGTAGTGAGGAACTCAACTCAAAGAGACTGGACTTCAGATCCAGTCCTGACTTATTACATCAGCATGAATTCATCAGGCTGTCAACAGCAAGACATAAGGAACCTCTTTGGGTACTGCTCTTAGTCAAATGTCTGGGTCGAGGGCAATAGGCAGTATATACTGTATTTCTTTCTATGGAACTTCTAGTAAAATTGAAATAAGTGAAAACCACTCAAATTAGAAAAGACAAAAACTATTTATTCATAGCTTACCATAGTAAGGGAGTCAGCTACCATAATTTGTATTGGCAGAGAGTAAATAGTAAGCAGGGGAGTAGGAAAACTTTGTGGTGGGAAAAAGAGAAAGCTTCAGGTATGCTCTGAGTGGAGGTCATTGGCACAGGAAAGGATTGGGCATTTTATGTGATTGCTTTAGAGGGCATATTTGGCTTTCTGTCGTTCATCCTGAATGAAATTACTTGCATTTTAAGAGAGTGAACACATATGAAAAATGCAGTGACAGATTGACACAACAGTCACTTTTAAAGTAACTTCCTGAGAAGAAATATCAAAGACATCAGGAATTAGAAGAATAAAATGCAAAAATAGAATTACCTGTGATTCACCTTGGTAAGTAGATGTGACCTAACTGTGACCATTCCCAAGAAGCATCATCACAGAAGATAAATGCTAAGTATATAAAATGCCAAGCTATGTGAACACACAAATCCCTCTATGACTATAGATCAAAGTCCAAATGGAGTAATAAGTAGAGAAGCCGATATTCATTGAGCCCTGACTGTTCTGGACAATTACGTTAGAGGTTGTGGTTTGGTTTCCTGTACTGGTTGCTGCAGAGGTGTAGGTCAGAGTTCTCTTGTAATATATTGTCTGACTACTGTCTGTCTGTATGTTCAGTCTCTTAGTAGTTTTTATATTTGATATTTCATATTAAAACTTCCTTTTGATCATAAAGACACATAATATAGACCTATCAAACTCAGCCTGTTCAAAATTAAATTGATCTTTTTCATTAAATTTACCAACCTCTATGCATCTGATAAAACTATAAAGCCAGGAGTTAATCTTTTCTCTCCTATCTGTTTTACTAGCCATATCATAATCTATTACTGATTCATATAAATTTCATACCTTTAACCTCTCTTTAATCTGTACCCTTACCTCCATCCCAATGTTCAATGCCTATGCCCCAAGTCTTTGTGATTTCTTCTAGGGTTTATTACTACACTCATAGTTTTCATTATCTTATGATGCATTCTCTGTATTTCTGACAGAATAACCATTTTGAACACACAAATCCCTGTACAACTGTATGTAAAAGTCCAAAATCCTCATCATGGCTTATCAGTTCATCCATGACCCAGTCCTGACTAACTCTCCAGCTTCATCTCTCCCTAACTCCACTCCTACAAATATGCTTCATCACGATAAATTTAGTTCCCCACATGTCATGTTTCTGTGTTTCATGTCTTGACATATTGTACAAGCTAGCTTGAACTCCCCTCTCACTCCAACTCATGTTCCTTACACACAGATTTGTCTGGATAAATTATAATTCATTTTGAAGCCTGAACTGAGGTATTATCTCCTCTGTTAATCCTTGCACAATTTCTCCCAGCTGAATGAGATTGCTCTCTTAGGTACTACCATAGCAATATGTACAAGTATCTGCCACGGTTCTTATCATATTTATGCTTATTTGATCATGTTCCACTTAATGTTTGTACAGCAGAGATTATTTTTAATAATCCTCTCTCTTTAACCGCAGTGTCTGACATAGGAGGGGCTTAATAGTTTTTGGTGAAAGCATAAATGAAACCATGAAGTTATAATTAGTTGCTAGATAACTTAGTGTAAATAAGTGTAACTTTGATTTCCATCCCCTTTTTATATGTACCTTCAGAGGGCAGCTTTCTCTAACATGAGAGGATAACCAGGATATTCAGTTTTATTGTCTCTCTGGCATTTCTGCTCAGTGCCCCTAAGAAACTTGTGGTCCCTCCTCACTCTGCCAGCATCACTGTGCTGACAACTTGCTAGTCAACAACTATCACATCTGGCAATAGACCTCTTGACTTATAGGTCTTTCTTCTCCACAGGAGAGCAAAAAAGAGAATCAAGTGTAGTGTGCATTATTTCTCCTCTTACCATCTTGCCTTTTTAAAGTAGAATAACCATTTAGGAATAAATAGCTAAAGTGCTTGACATGGACTTTCTCAGGAGTCCCAGTGGAAAAGCTTCCAAGGGTGAGGGGAGCATTGTGGATAGCCTTAGCTTCTGCTCGCCTCAGGTTCTCACCCCTCCCCCCACACCCTGCTGTCTAGAGAGCTCTCTGAATCTCTAACCATGGGAAACTCATCCTTTTGCACATGGCAGGATCTCGGGCCCTGCAGCCAATGCTTCACACCAGCATTGCATTAGTTTTAAATGTGGAGCAGAGGAGGAAGGCTACCCTAGGTAATCCCATGTAGTTTCTTTTTTTTTAAAATAGTACAATGGTGCTTTAAAACTTCTGCTATGATGTCTCTCAGGAATGCATCGCAGAAACACATTTGTTTCAAATACACGGTTTGGCATTTCGTGTACTTAGCATGTACCTTCAGTGATGATGCTTCTTGGAAATGGCCACAGTTAGGTCACATCGTTCACTCATGAAGGTAAGTCATATGTAATCCTATGTTTGCATTTCATTCTTCTGATTCCTGACATCTTTGACTTTCTCCCAGAAAGTCACTTAAAAAGGGATTGAGCATTGTGTCAACCTGTCACTGCATTTTTCATGTATTCACTCTCTTAAAATGCAATTAACAGCTGATTCCTTAGAGGGTACTCATACTATAAAAACAAACAAAACTCCCCACAAAGAGTGGTGTTCTTCCCTGTCATGCATTCTAGAGACTGCTCATCCTTTTCCATATCCCACAGGTGTGACAGTAGACAAATTTTTTTGCTTATCTATGGAGCCTACGATTTGCTAGAGCTGAGCAGGCACAGCACATTTCCCAAGAACAGTTCTCACTTTTTTTTTTTTTAAGGAGGAAGGTAAAGAGGGAAAGTCTAACCCCACATTGAGAATAGAAACATTTCTTTAAGTAGCAACGCATCGCTGTTTTGCACAGCAGCCTTTTGTTTCTTCCCTGCTCTACAAAGGAACTATATTGCCCTTTAATGGAAGTTTCCGTTAGCCTAAAAAGACTATTAACATTTAGGTAAGAAGTAAATTTCTTATTAAAGTGTAATGAAATTATTTAGTTCTTCTATATGGGGATGTGGTTAGATGAGGAATGAGTCATGCTGTTGGTGGTAATTCATCTTATTCCATCTGTGTGATGTTCACGGTCAGAGGCTAGATAACATGGCATTGAAATGTTTTAATAACCTCTAGTTATATTCTCGGAAGAATGTGGTATGGTAGGGTTATATTTTTAACTGTTAAAATTTGTTTAAGTACACAGTGTATTCTTTCTCCTATTTTCATTTCGCCATCTAAGCAACTTGACTTGTGTGCCAAGGTCTCAAAAGAGGAAGGCACAGGACTGAATGCAGTCACAAATAGAATCCCTGGCTTTTTCTCCCTGTGAATTATTCTTATTCAGAACTGCATTTACAGGATGGAAAAGAAGCACTTCCAAGGATGGAAACAAACTCTTGGACAAGAGAAAAACGATGGTGGATCTAGAAATGACAGGTTCTTATTCCTTCTTCCTGAAGGAACTCCTATAACAGCTCATGGTAACTTGTGCAAAAATTACTTGATAGCAGAAAGCCTTCTCCTTGACTATCTTTCTGGGGTAAACCAAGAACATTTAGGTGCAGTGTTCTCGAGCTCAGTGGGATGGGGGCTCAGATACAAAATCACTTTGTAATTCAATGACCTTAGGCAAGTTTCTTAACCCCTTCAAACCTCACATATCTGTAAAATAGGGACAATACACTAACCTTGAAGGACTGTTTGAAGAACTAAAGTAAATGAGTTAATGTTTGTTAAGGACTAGCAGGGTATCATTAAATGACAACTATTATCACATTATCACTTGTACTTCTAATAAAGTGACAATTATGTTTATATAATAGTTTGATAAAAGACTTGTTCAATATGATGTGAACCTCTCATTACTGTGCTGTCATCCTGCCTGGATACACATTTACATTCTCTTCAAATTTTTAAAGCTATAAATATAGTTTTATTGAGTGAGAAGTCATTATTGAAGATAACGTCTCAAATTTCTAAAATTGACTTAGTGTTTAAGCCAAGAACACAAGTAATACTTGCCACTTCTTTAATTGCGCAGATTTACTCATACTAAATTCTAATTTATTGCATACACATGTCAAATAAATTTATAAGAAATTCATTAAAAACCATAAAAATGTGAACATATAATCTTAACTTTTATACTTCCTATATACTTCAAATGCCACAAAATATCAGGATTACATGAGCTAAACAAATTGAAAGCATCTTTAGGGAATAAACAATTTCTAGTATAAAGTCATATGTCCTTATTCCTTCAACAATTTGTTGTTCAATAAATGCTAATGGATGATGATATAATAACACTTTGTGAATTTAATTTTCTCAGATTTTCTCCTTTGGGAAGGTACACGAATGGTGTGCTTTTAATGATTTTGTCTTTGTTTCAGTTCATCCAACTTTCTGTTAAAGCTACTTTACCTTTAGAGTGACTCTCTAATCACTTAGACCTTAGTGCTCTAAATCAGAGCTTTCTAACCAGTGACACACAGTGCACCTAAAATGGGCTAAGAGTGTGCCTGGGGAGGACTCCCTCCACCTTCAAGCTGATTAGTGGAGTCTCAGGGTTACAAGAGTTACATGGTCTCTGTAGCTAAAGCAGTTGCTTTCATCTATCGCAGTATTCTCTACATATATTATTATTGTCTATATGTGCCATGAAATGAAAAATGCAGAAAGCCTGGCAAACAAATAAAAATCATAATTTAGTTCTAATTTTAAAATATCTCATTTAATACTTCTGTGTGTCTTTCCACATCTTAAAAATTTACAGAAATGTTAGCTACCTGATTCTTTTTTCTACATTGAGATACTCATAGTTATATTTTTTTCTCAGAAAAATAAAAAGATGACAATTTAACAGTGGGAAGCATCTTCTCTAAGAGTGAAAAAATCAATAATAACAAAATAAAATAAGACCAATGTAATTTTAAGATGTTACACTAAATTTAAAAACTAAGTTTCACATTGTCTTAATAATTTATTTTTATGATAATACATTTCTAATAAAAGAATGCTCTATATTCATTAAAGTATTTTCTTAGAACTAAATATTTTAGAAAAGTCGCATTATACATTCTCATGACATTTTATATATTGATTTGTATCATATGTTACTTTTCTGTTTCTATATAGTTTTATTTCAAATGGAGGAAAAAGTAAAATGGAACACAATAATTTTTGAAGGACAGGATGAGTAAATTCTAAAAGTTTATTGAATGGGTTATAGGTTCAAGTTCTGTAAGAAATATCCAAATAACAGGAGTTTAATGAAGAAGATTATTCTCTCACCAAAGAATTTAGAGTAAGCATGATGGCTATGAATGTCAGGGATTCAGGCTCTTCTATCATGCATTGATCCAGTGTCCTCAAAAATTATTTTTACTTTATGGTCCAAAATGTCTGCTCCAACTCTAGCCATCATATCAGTTATGGAGCTGTGGAAAGGAGTAAAGTAGAAGACATAACAATTTTTGTTGTTGTTAAACTTGAAATTTCACACATTACTTTCTCTCACATTCTTTTGCTTGGGATTTAGGCACATGGCCATATCTAGCTTCAAGGAAGAAATGCAATCTAGTTAAAAATTCAATCACTATAAAAGGAGAAATGGAACATTGTAAAAACAATGAGTATTCAGGCAGTGAAGGACTAACAAGGAAACAACTGTAAATGATCACATGCGAGACAAAGGACATGTTTATTGTGGACCTTATTATATTTTAGTTTTACTGGAGGGCCAAAGGTAGTACATTAATGTCATATATATAGTGTTTTCCTTCAGTCTGGGGTATGCTCCTCAAAATTAATTATTTTCCATCTTAAGTTACATTTTTGTATAATAAAATGCAAATAAGACAGTCTTCTCTTTAAGAATTTACCCTTTATTAGGAAAAGAGAAAAATAAAAATGTCATGTGCTAAATGTAATAATAGAAATATGTACAAAGTTTAGTGGTGGGATAATACTGATTAAAACAATTATGTATTTCAAAGAAAATGTTATGAAAGATGCAATACTTGAGCTGGATCTGAATGAATAATCACTTGTAAGTTTTTACCTATTTCTTAGAAAAAGAATAATTATATACAACTTTAGCTTACTAAGAAATAATTTCTTATCCTTATAGCCAAAAGTTCAGGCAAAGAAAGCAGAAAATGATCCCATATTTGTACCAGGTTGCCAAAAACTGGCTGCGAACCTCCATGGAAGATGGTGGCTGTGCTGCGCATGGCCCTTTCGGCACACAGCTCTCTCTTTCTTCAAATCTTAGTAGTTTTGGGGTCTGCATTATCCTTTGTTAGTTTCCTACCCTGGGAACCATTTAAAAAAATAGTTTCTCAATTAAACTCTCCTCAAATTATTCAATTTCATTGTATCATCTTTTTTCTATTTGAAACCTGACAGGAATAAAGTGTAATTATATATTTAAAAAAGGTAAGATACACAATGAGAATAAGAGAATAAGAATTTTTTTATTCTGAATTACAAAGACAATATCAAATAAAAGGGATAAGTAATGCAAGTAGAACACATGAGGTCACTATTATAATGAGATAATTTAATATAGCATTCTTGGTCAAGGGCTTGTCCTATTAGCAAAATTAAAGACATTGAGGATTGGATTGTTATAAAAAGTTGAATTAATATAGAGATATATAATTTCAAATTTATATGTGATATCCAATGAATTGAGCATGCAATTTTAAATAATCACAAAACTCTTAAAATGAGAACTATTTTCGGTTACAGTGTGAACACTTTATAATTTCAGTTCAACAAATTGAAGAAAAAAATGACAAAAAAACAAAAAATGAAGTGATCTTGTACTTTTATAAATACTTCTTGATTATCACTGCTAAATAGAAGAGGTTAAAAAAATCACAGATAATGGCATACAGTCAATATCAATTGCTAAGGTTATTTTTCAAATATATTTGGCAGTGCTAAAGCAATGCTCAGAGGTAAACTCACAGTAAAAATATTTTTCACATATAAATGGAAAGATGAAAATAAATAAATTAAACATTAAAATCAAGAATTAGAAAATTTTAAAAAGCAATATAAGGACAATATAAAAAATTTTAAAGGAAAAATAGAAATATATAGAATGATGTATATTTTTAGAAAAAATTATTGAGTGATGAATAATTCTAAGAATCAATTCTCAAATATATGAAATAGCAAGTAAAATATTTTCTGATGAATCTAATCAATTTAGAGAGAAATTGCAAAAAAGGTATTTGGAAAGAGAACAGATATAACAAACCAGAACAAATTTAAAACATTTTTTTGATTCCAGTCTTAATATTGTTTTAAAAAGCGTGTATTATGATCAGTAAAAACATGTTTTAAAAAATAAATCTTAAGTGAATGGGTGAGTGTAATTCTGGAAAAATATAAATTACCAAAATTAATTTAAGAAGAAAACCAAAACCTAGAGAAAAGATAGTCAAAGTGTTTTAAATTATAATCTCTAAACAATTTCCATATTCTCTGGGTTAAAAAGTTTATTAAAAATAGCAATTTAAGAAAGAATAGAGAAACAAGAGAATTATATAAAATAAAAGACAATTAAAATATCACAAATGTTAGGAGACTAAATTGTTCCTTCCTGTGCTAGAAAATTTGAGACCCTGGATGCAATAGATTATATTTTTTCCTTCTAGAGCATAACGAGAGAAAGCTCATTTCCAAAAATAATAATGATAATTTTCTTGACAAGGATATAATCTCCCTCAAATAGTTGTATATTTTGGCTTTTGCTTCTGATAATGATGAAATAACAAAGGCCAGATTTATTCTCCTGGTGGAAAGGGGATTCTACCCACCTCATTGAGTAGAGGAGTCAGAGTTTGATTTCAGGGAGGATGAGGTAACCAGAATATTAAGGGCAGATTTCCAGAGAGGAGGCGGCTCTTGACATTTAAGTGAAAAATAATTCTAAACATATACAAATTCTTCTAGTGACTTGAAAAGTTTGAAACACTCCTAACTTGTTTGATGAGGTCAGAATAACTTGGAGAACAAAATCTTAAAGAACAATACTGACTCATGTCTATAGCAATCATTTGACTCATGTACACTGATGCAACAATTGTAACTAAATAACAAAACAAAGCGAGCAACATATTTCTATATCATGTGAAAGGTTGCCTTCCTTTTTTTCAGGGATAAAAATTTTATTCAATATCGAACATTCTCTATACCATTCTTTATTTTAAAAATTAAGCAGAAAAATAGCTGCTGAAATAGCTACAGAAAAGCTTTTGATGAAATTAAACATTTGTGAAAAAAAGCTTTTATAACATTAAGAAGTGGACTTCATTAATAATGAATATCCAAACAAATAAACCCAAGTCCCTGAAGTCACCCCCACACTTAGTAGTAAATGTCGATAGCTTTCCCTGTGGGAGTAAAAAAGGCAAGGATGTTTGCTAGTATCACTTATCTTCGATATTGTACTAAAGGATTAGGAAAACACTGATAAATAGAAGAGAAAATGCTCTAAAAAATGGATAATTATGACTGCATGAAAGGTAAAATTTCCATTCTTTGAACTAGTCCTTTAAGAAAGTGACTATCAAATCAAAAAATAAAACATTTGCAACCCATATAACTATACGTGTCCCAGAATTCATAAGTAATTTATAAAAATCAATAAGAAAAAAGTCTACCTAGTAGAAAAAGGGGCAATAACTTAAAAGACAGTTTGTAGGAGAGAATATGCAATAATTATACAACAGAATATGTAGTAAATACTATATACAATTATTAATAGTAATTGGGAAATGTGAAAGAAAACCACAATGAGATTCCATTAGACACCACCAGAAAGACTAAATTTTAAAAGGCTGAAAATGTCAAGTGTTAGCAAGGTTATGGAACAACAGGAACTTTCATACAGCTTTGATAGAAGTATAAATTGGTACAACCATTTTGAAAATCAGTATAACATCAATTCAGTTGAAGATGTGCATACCTTATTATCCATAAATTCTACACTTAGGAACTTTTCCAGCAGAAATGTATGAGCATTTTCCCCTGGAAGACACACACGTGAATCTGCACAGTAATGTTGTGCATACTAGCCCCAAACTGGAAAAGATTTAAATGTCTATCATGAAGTGGGCACATGAATTGTGATTTATAATTACAATGGAATACTCATTCAGGAAAATGAAAGAACTTAAACTATAGACAAAAACATGGAGTCAAATAGGTGTACAGTACAAATATATTTTTGAAAGAATCCAGATACAAGAAGTACATACTATATGATTTTACTTATATAAAGCTCAAAAATAGGTTAAATAAACCATTGTGGTTAGGGATGAATCCTTACAGGTGTAAAGAAAAGGCACAAAAGGAAAATTATAAACGAATTGTGGGAGAGAACATGTGCTTGGGCTTCTGAAAGTTGCTGGCAATGTCTCTTTCTCTGCATGTTTACACAGGGGGTTATAATAATTCATAACTAAAACATTTTATGCACATTTTTGTATGTTTTATAATACACAAAAAGTTTAATAAAAACACAATTTCTAGTATTATTCAGTTTAAATCAAATGAGGAACTCTAAATTTGCAAAGTTAATGCTGAATGCTACAAAATAGAATAGATCGGTTAATTTACTCCTTTTCCTTTGTGTTAGAATCGTTTCATCATAAACAATGTTGAGTTTTTATACAAGCAACTACATTTTCTTCTCTCTAGTTTTACAAATATCATCAGAAGTTTAAGTTTTACAAATGCCTTTGCACTGCTTTGTAGTTTAAGTTTTACAAGTAATTTTGTACTGCCTTGTTTTTGAGGAAGTTTGTAATAAGTGGACATAAATGGATTTAATTTGACTTGGCCTGCAGAACACTCAGTGTTCTCACTTTTGTTCCATAAGAACTTCAGCTATTGAAGCAATTTTGCTAGGTGTGTCAGATGGAGACAGCAAAGAACCTAGACTTTTTTTCTGGTGTTTACTGAGTGTTTAAAGTTAGTGTGTCCTGTGATTAAAGAGATTTACTTTTTGCACCATTTTTTTGCAAAGTACAAGAGAATTGAAGCTTCAAAAATGGAGACTTTATTTCCTGCCAATTCAATGGGCATGTGCTCAACATCAATTTATGTTAATTTAAAAATTTTTATTTGGTGAAGGGCAAAAGGAGAAGTTTCTAAAGTATGTTTTAATTTTTAACATCGATAGTGTTTATATGTTTGCTATTGCTTCTCTTTTTAGCCTGAGTCTCTTAAAAATTGAGTCTCATACAAGGATTAAGTGCCTACGTTTTATTTGTGAGATGTAATTCTAGGAAATGAGAGTTAGGGCATAGGGAAATGAGGCAGGGGCGGGTAGATAGGTACAGTGTGAGCTAATGTAGTATTTTGCTAAGCTTGCTTCATGATGTGCTTACTGCAAAAGATACAGCTGGCTACTTCTAGGTACAACTGCTATGTCTTGCAGGATATCTCCAGATGGAGTCTACAGAGAAACTGTGCCTCAGAATAGAATATTGAAGGAAAGAAGAAGTTTATATGACTGACTTGTCTTTGTCTCTTGTTGGTCAAAGTTCACCACATGAGACATACATTTTTCTACACTTCTAGATTGCATTATTTGGCCCCTTGGGCAGCCACTTGGGAGGCCAGATCTTGTTCTCTGTCTCATTGGATTTCATTTGGGTTCAAGAGTTTTTGGAGAGCCTGGTTCTCCTACACTGTTGTCAATCATGCGATTGTGATTGGAGTTGGAATGCCATGAAAGCAACTGCTGTGAAACAAATAGGGAAGGGTTCAGGGGACAGGAGGGGCCAAGAGGACACTGAGGAAGTTTTTAAGATATATTTGAGATGAATATACTTTAAAATAAAAGGTAAAGTAATACATATTTTGTACATATTTTATCTTATCTAAAAAACTTACTTAAAATAAATTTATTGTCTCTAGTATCCATCACTTTAAAATGTATTTTTGCAGACTAATAAAAGAATTTCATCTTGATTTCTATACTAAAAGAAGTACATATTATTTCTGAGATACAAAACAAATCAATTTGTAGCTTCATATTGATAGAGACAGAAATTAGTTCATAATCGTTTCTTTGTGTTAGTGCCTTAAAATTTATGCTTTGTTTCAAAGGGATTGCATTTATTACTATTACTATATGAACTATTTTTAATATATTAAATGAGAATTTTCATTCATACTGCGAGTTACTTATTTTCAATTACTATGCTTCAATATTGTGGTTCAAAGTAGTTGGGGAATAATTTCCTTATTTGCCATGATGCTAGTTTTAGTTTTTGTTAATGGAGAAAATATATAATGCCAAAAATTCTTTGGATTTAACGATGATTGCAAATAAGTTTACAATTTAAAAAATTATATCACTAACCACAGTCTTTTGAAAAGGAGCAGCACAGAACAAACCCTCAACATTCTTTGTCGTACTCACTTGTTAAAATCAAAGCATTGGTCAAATTCAGCTCTGCATACTGGAAGAACAAAAAACAAAACAAAATAAAATGTGCTTCCTGATTTCACTTTAAATTTGTGATCACTGAACTAAGAGGGTTATGCTGCCCATTGATCATATTTCATTTTCTTGGTTGATTTTCTTTATCACATTTCTTTATTTTCTCCCTTCTCCTCATACTTGCAACATGTCTTCCTCTCCTCATTATCAGCTGGTAATTTATTTTTCCTCTTTGTTGAAAAAATAGAAGAAATGAGAAAAAAATTCCAAGAGCTCCAATCATATCTGTCTAGGTATCTGTAGCCAAGCTCATGGGGACAATACTGTCTCCTGGTTACTATGAATAAACACTCCAATCCCTTCACTGAGGTCAACTTCCATACTGTGACCTCTATCCTAGTCTCCCTCTCTCACTCAAAGATAATACTCTATCAATTTTTTCATCTCTCTCCTGCATCATCATTTTTTCCTTTTTTCCTTGATTGTTCCAATCAGCATGCAAGTATGATTTTATGCTACTACCTTCATAAAATGATCACTTGATTCCTTATTTCTCTCCAGTTATCACATCATTTTTCATCTCCCTTTTAAAATAAAAGGACTCTAAAATAATTACCTTGCTTGTACTCTCTTCTCATTCTCTTTTGAATTTTGCAGTCAGTTTTCCTCTTATACCATCGCACTAAATCTGCACTTTATCAAGATCAGCAGTGACCTTCCACTGCCAGTTATCGTTTCTCACTCATCTTCTTGATTTATAAATAGCACTTGCCGTAGTTGATCGCTAAGTCCATCCTAAAACATTCTTCACTTGGCTTCCAACACCACACTTGCCTAATTTTCCTCTTACCTTTATGGCCACTTGTTTTCATTGTCTTTTGCTCGTTCCTCTATTTTCTTAATCTTTATTGGATTGTCCCAGGGTATAGTAGTTGGACATCTTTTTTTTTTCTATTTAGAGTTAACTCCTTAAGTGACCTACCCTAGTCACATGGCTTTATATATTACCTAAACATTGATGATTCGCAGGCCCTGGATTCCAGAAATTCACATGTAGCTGTCCTCCACTTTTCCACCTGATATCTAAAGCATATCCAAGTTGTTACCTCAGAAAACTTTGCTATTCCCACTGTAGTATTCCACCATTTAAGCTGATTAGAATTATATTCTTTTAGTTTCTTGGGCTAAAAACCTTGCTGTCAACCTTGACTCTTCTCTATCTATTACACTCACATCCAGTCTTGCAGAAAATCTTGCCAGTTCTGCCTTCAAAATATACCCAGATTTTGACCTTTACATTCTCTCTACCACCACACCTGGTTAAAGCCTTCAGCATCTTTAATCTATATTAATATACTTCTGATTGGTCTTTCTGCTTCTGTCCTTTCCCCACCCCCTGCTATGGTTAACACTGCAGACGGAGTGATCCCGCTAAAATGTAGATTATCCTAAAATTTTTCCACTATTCCTTATGTCACTCAGAATAAATGCCAAAACCTTAGTATGATCTTCTAGGCTTGACAGGATCTGGTCCTGTGTTAACCTCTCACTACATTTTCTATCCCTTTGTTGACTTTTCTCCAATTACCCTGAATTTCTTGAAGTTCTCGAATATACTAGGTAATTTTGTACTTAGGGTTTTTCACTTGCAGTTTCCTCTGCTTAGAAAGTTTTTCCTTCAGATAACAACAAAGATTATATCTTTGAAGTGTATGTATATGTAAACTGCACATATGTTTACATTTTAATACCAACTTTTACATTACTCAGGGGATGCAGAAGAAATTGAAATGGAAACTAAAATATTTTCAGCAATGCAAAAGATGTAGGTACTTCATATAAAATGTATAATGTATAGCTTAAGCTTATACAAGGGAAAATTATAGCCTTAAATGCTTTATTAAAAAAAAAAAGAAATGCTGAAAACTATGAATGACATTTCTAATGAAAGATGTCAGAAGAAAAGAAAGCCTCTATAAAAGTAGAAAAAATAAAAGTAAAAAAGAATGAAAAAGGAAATAGGTAACACGATATAGAAAATCATAAAGCCAAACTGACTCATTGAACAAATTAGTAAAAGCAAACTTTCCAAAAGATTAATTAAGAAAATGGAGAGAAAGTGAAAGTAAAAAATTAGGAAGAATAGTACAACTGCAGATGCTGCAGAGTTTGAAAGATATTATTCTGAAGAAATTTCTCCAAACATTGGAAAACTCAGATGAATTGAACAACCTCTACAAAAATGGAAGCAAAAGTGAATTAAGAAGAGATGTAAACTATATAAATCATGTAATCATGTTCAATGATGAAGGTTAAAGTATTTCCTCACAAAATATATGACCCAGGTTTTGTATAGGTAACACTTCTTTAAAACAAATATTTTCAATTTTGTGCATAATATTTCAGAAAAATATATTAGCTAATCTATATATTTTTTTCATGAAAGAAGGCATATAAAAGAAACAAAATATACAGGTAGCCTCACTCAATATAGGTATAAGAACCCCAAACAAAATATATCCAGCAATGTACAAAAATATACATTTTATCAAGTTTTGTTTATTTTCTAATGCAAGTATGGTTTTCCATTGCAAAATTTATTAATACAATTCACATTAAAATGAAACCTATAGAATAAATATCATTGGAAGCAAAATGAGCATGTGATAAAGCTCAATATCCATTCATAAGAATTTTTTGAAAATGATGAAATAAATACAAACCTCTACAACAAATATATTTTATGATGAAACATTGAAAGCATTTCCTCAGAAAGAAAGAACATGGTCTAACATGGCCACTATAAGCATTTTCCATTTTTACCTTGAGATTCAAGGTAGGGCAGTATTATAAGAAAACAGAATGCAAGAGTATAAGAATGGAAAAAGAAAAAAATATTCATTTATCAGTGATCTGATTGTCTTCATAGCAAACAAAAGAATCTTAAGAGAAACTATTAGAATTTTATGTGATTTTAGCGTAATTGTTTGATTCAGTTTAATTTTACATTCCAAATTTAAAGAATTAAAAAGGCAATTTGCAACTTCTAATTAAACACCAACTCTAAGATTATCAATTAGCATAAAGACAAATACGTTTGATAGGAAATTGGATATTTGAAGGATGCCAAAATAAAACCATAAAGATAACTTTCTAGTCTCAAGGGAGAGAAGCAACTGTACCTTAAAGAGTCAGATAATCATGACCTAAATTTAGATGTCAATCTTAGTGTCACCTATGGCACAGGTCATCCAGGTGTCTCTTGATGCAGTGATGGGCACTGCATAATCTGTGATATATTCTAAATCCACCAATCATTTAGAACTAAATTCAAGACATAAGAGCAAGAAACTAAATTACTCTATGACACATGTAGAAGATGAAATATTCTTCAGTATAATTGGTGATTTCTTCTAAACAAGGCAGCATCATGAAGGAAGTAACAGAAAGGGTGGAGGAGTATGTCACATTAAAAAAGAAGAGATTCAAGTACTATATATACATATAAAGTACTATATATATGTGTGTGTGTGTGTGTGTGTGCACGCGCACGTGCATGTGTGTGTATATATAAAGCAGATGAAATCTACGTCCTAGTTTGGACAAAATAACTGTAACAAGCATTTCTAGGACAATTGGGGAAATTAGAATATGGACCGTATGTTAGGTAAGAAGAAAGGTTATTGATAAAGAAATATAGAGATTAAGTGACTGAAAAACTGTGTGAGAAAGAGAAAGCAAAATATCTGTAAAGTTTTACAGGAAGGTATAGTCTAAAGTATGTGTGTAATCATTAGTGCATGGTAGAAATATGACATTTTGATTTGATCTGAATTTTCTTTCTAGAATGAACACAGACTTCTTTGAGATTATGCAAACATGATACCTTTGTAATTAAGCAAATTTTGAAAATTTTTTTGAGATAAATATCATTGTAACAAATGTGCTAATGAACTTTATTGGCAGTGTGTTTATACTGCAAAAATTAAGGGTCATTTAAATCAAATACTTTGGCTTGGATGAATGTGAAGTCATCCATGTATTTCCTCATTCCTAATTGTGTGCATGCTGACACTTGAGCACCTCAGTCATTGTCATTTATTTGGATCTCATATCAGCCATCACTGAAATACAGCTAAATGTACAGTAGAGAAAGTAATAAGCATTATTGTTTCCAATTACTAATGAAATTATAATTTTACTAAGATTTCTCCAGAGAACATATTCAGTCTGGCATTTAAATAATTAAATAAATCCAAACAGCACTATAAATTGTTTTTATGTAAATCATCCAATAACAAATGACATTTTTTTTTCATAAAGTAATTACCAGGAAATTGTAACGTGTCTAATTTGTCAGAAAGAAACCTCATATTTATAATGTTGTAAATTATACCTTCCTACAAATTATTATTCTTCAAACTATTTTTTACATTGTTAAAATGCAGCATCCCTAACCTTTGCATGCATTTCTTGCAATTTTGAATTCTTTTCTATAAGCAGTTGGTAAACATTATGATTTTTTTGTCTCAAAGTTATCATTGAAGAGCAGGTACCATTAGACTTCCAGTATGAGGTACAATCCTGGCTTTGGTTTGCATTTCCTTAATGGTAAGTATCTTTTCATATACCTGTTGGTCATTTGTATATCTTCTTGGAGAAATGTCTATTCAATTCCTTTTCCCAATTTTTAAAAGGGTTGTTCTTTTTTGCTGTTGAATTGCAGGAGTTTTGCTGACTACTAACTGCTTATTGGAAATATGGTTTGCAAATAATTTCTATCACTCTGTAGGTCTTTTCTTTGTGGCAGAAATTATAGCTGTATTTAAAGAAATTTGTAAAATGCAAAAGGGTTTATAAGTATTTGTTGCTTGGCTATTATAAATGTCTGTGTTTCACATGATTAGTTCAGAATACTGATGATGCCTTACTCCAGCTTTTAATAGATAAGACCCTTGTGATCTATCCTTTTCATCGTCCTCGTTCTGTTCTTTACAACAGTGGTTCTCAAACTTGAGTATGCATTATCCCCTGGAGGGCTTGCTAAAATATGGATTGCTGAGCCTCTCAACTCCAGAGTTTCTGATGCAGTAAGTAGGTGGGGCCCCCCAAATTGTGTTTCTATTAGTTTTTCAAGTGATGCTGGTGTGGTCTATCTGAAGCCCATGCTTTGAGAACTACTGCTCTAATTTTTTTATTTTTTATTTTTTATTTACTATAACTACCAGAATCCAGCTCTTGGCCTACTTTCCCACCATTTTATTCTATCATCCAAAATGACATTTTTCAACATCTAAGCTCTTATCAAACACTTGACCTCATCATAGTTAGTTAATATAACCTCAGCGCCACATCAGCTATGTGTGGAACTCCATAGCATAAAGCACTGCTTACAATCGCTCTGTAGTATCAATGTTAGCTCTTTTGCACATTTCCCCATCTCTCTTTCCTCCACAACTATTGAAACTTGCTTTCTGCTCATCCCAGCCCTTTTTGCTAAGATGAAACTTCTCTCATTAGACTAAACTTGACTCCTTTCCACCTTGTATTAAGTAGTCAGCTGTCTCAGTGCTCCTCCTGCCAGTATTTCAAACTCTCTTGTGGGCTCTTCTCATCTCTAGCGTTGGATCACTCCATGGTGAGCCTTCTGCTCGCAGACTGCAGAGTGTGGCTGGAGAAAGTCGCGTGGCTTAGAGCAGCTGGCTCCCTGGTAGAGCCTGCCATAGGACTTCAACTTGGCCAGGTTCTCCCGCCCCGCACTCCTTTTATTTATCCCTCATTGATTCCCTGGTTTCTTTTCCACAGAAACTTTTCAGGCCATTTTATTTCTTTAAGCCTTCAAAGCCATCAGATATCTCATCTTAAAGTTGATAAAGGCTCCTACTCTTGTGCTACATAACAGAAGGGCCCTAAAATGGATTAATTTGCTATTATTTAGAAAGATAAATTTAGTTATCTATCTAAATTAGATATATCTTTCTATCAGAAGTTAATGTCTGACATTTCAAATGGATGTCTGATGTTCTTTGGCTCTCATCTCTTCACACTTAAAGGAACTTGTTTGACTTCTCTCTTTACTCCTTTCCCCTTTTTTCCTGCCCTCTTCTGATCTTCCTCATTCCCAAACTTGGACTTCTTTCCCTCTGTTTTGAAAGCTGCCTCAATTTTCTCTATAAAAGTGTAATTTTTACTTTATTCTGCTTCCTCTTCCTAATATGACTTAATTTTGTGTTATCAATCAGGTTCTTCCGATGGTCTTATTCAATTCAATTCATGTATTCCCTCTCTAATATCTTTTTTCCTCAATTTTGAGACTTTTGGATGAGACCCTAGTCACATCATGAAATCACTTGCTCTGAAGTTAGTCACAGCTGACTCCTCTCTCTTCTCTTACTGTTCCAGCTGAGCTAAATGACTGTTCTCAGCATTGGTTCTCCTGATTTCTCTGCTGCAGTTGTATCTATCTTTCCATTGTTTTAAAAAATTATTTCTTCACATCTGAGATACTATTGTTAATGTAAGAAACATCCAAACCTGTAGAGAATTTTTATGAGTTTATTTGAGCCAAACTGACGTCCTATGCCCAGGAGCCAGATCTCAGTGCTCTGGGGAATGACAATTTCACAGTTTCTTTTATGCGTTTGAAATAAAGGAGGGAATTTAAGGAAAATTACAGAAAGGTGAGAGAACTGTAAGGTGGAGATCTGATTACAGGATAGTTAAGACTTTGTGCTCTCTTGAGGGTGGTCACGCTTTAGAAGGAGGAATCTAAAAAAAAAAGACATTTCAAAGGTGTGTTAAGCTAGATGCACAGAAACAATGGTCAGGTCTTGCTTGAGGCAAAGATAAGCCTTTTACTAAAAAAGCTATTTGTCTGGGGCGTGACTGCCCACCATGACCTGCCCACCTGCTCAGTTAAGAATTTATGATTTATTAGAGCACCTCTTTTTTACTCACAGTCTCAATCCCTAACTCGTCTAGTTCCTTATTGGATTTTTCCTTTGAATATGTTAATTTTTTTCTCTCTACCAAAAAGTTCTCATTATCCTCTCTCCCTTTCAGAAGCAGCACAATTCATAGCTTGGTATCTTGAATGGCTTTGTGACTCCTTGTTGACCTGTAGCTTTCACAAGCTGCCAGTCACCAGGTTCATTTAGTGCTTTGGGATCTCTAAATCTTCCTTTCCTTTTCACTATTACTGTCTAAATTTTCATGACCTTGTGTTAGGTTTTCTCTAATGGTCACCTAAGAAGAGGTACAGTGTATCTTTGTTTCAAATAACAGGTTTCTTTTCATGCTGCTTGTATCATGTCACTGAACACAGAAAATCTATAATGACTCCTTGTTCCTCTTGGTGATCAGGTCCATCAGCCTTTGGTCAAAGCATATATTAACTGGCCACTCTCAGTTGTTTGCCTCCACCCGGCCGCCCCCCCCACCCCCCCAAAAAAAAGCTGCACCTGTGGTCAGGATTATTCACTCACCATTTCCGTGTTTGTGGGTCTCACTTCCATGTTTTATGCCCACCCCTATCCCAAATTAAACTGCCTCCTTTCTTCCTTTCTTCATACTTTTCTTTGATAATCAAATAGATTCTTTTCTCTTGAACCCTTTACTTATTACTGCAGCAACTGCCATTGTTACTCTTCTCTACTTCTGTACCTAAAAGCCTAGCATTTAATTATATACTCAACCGAACACTTCAGAGATTTCATATATATATATATATAAATTTCCCAGTGAAATTATAAGTACCATATTCCTGAATTACAGTCTCTGCAAGTACGCATTGAGTGAGTACTCTACCGCTTGTTCTGTCAGGCCAGGGCTCCTAGCTTTGTGCTGCATAACAACGAGGGCCTAATATGGATTACCTTGCTGTTATTATCAGAAAGGTTTACTTCCTGACTCCCTTCAGGTATTATGCTTGTGCAAATTTGCATGATTGACTTTTTAAAGTACAAAGTACTAGGTAATCATTATTTGTAGTTAGTTCTTAGCTTAACTCTATAATATAGATCAGCATTGTTATTATCAGAAACTCAGCCAAAAGAACAAATAACTTGCTTCGAGGCATAAAAGTTTATACCTTAGGTTTTGTGGACTTTTTTTTTTTCTTTTTAAAGTGGAGCTGCAATCTGATTCTTTAGCTTCTGACTTCAGTACCTGGGGCTTAGGCAGACATTAATAATCATGTCTCAGCACAAAATTTCTCATGACATTATAATGAAATAGGTAACATTAGTTCAAAAACCTAGAAAGAAAAATTTCAAATATTTAGAATAGCATATACTGTTAATAGTGTATTTGGTAATTTTATTTGAATGTAAGTACTCTATCCTAGAGATGTGTGAAAACAAAATATTCAGTAGTAAAATCCAGGTCTGCCTAGAAATTCTTTTAAAATAACGTTTGTAGATTAAATATGTTTAAGTGGCAAGAGACATTAATTCTGTAATGAAGGTGGAATGAAATAAAACTAAGTGCAATCTTTATTTTTCTGTTGTATAAGGTACTTTAGTTTATGAATGCAAAATGACTAGTGAGTATTTTATTACATTTATGACAAAATGATCAGTGATATAAGGATATATTATCTTTTTCCTATGTTCTAGATAAAGAAGTACATAGTAAAATTTTTCTGGAAAGATCTGAAATCCTGCCACTGACCTGTCATGGCCACTGGATGTCACTAAGACCAATGACATGGATATGAGCCAAAGGTTCACAAAAGGATTAGATGCTAGTATTTCATTTTATTTTACATTTATTCTCCAAATTAGAAAATTCAAAATTAAAAATTAAGATACAATTGGTTTATAAAGATATAGACACAGGAAGAATAGGAATATGGTACAATAAAAATACAAAAATAAAAGGAAGGAAAAAGAAGACACAGATTATAACAAATCTCAATATGACTCCAATAGATAGGTTTAACTCTAGCAGAGCATTCATTTGTCTTAATCACTGCAGATACAACTCTAACTGAGCATCTGTTATCTTGCTGAATAAAGAAGAGGATATAAATTGTACTTTGTATTAATTTTCTGGGTTCTTGTTTTCTTGAAAAGTTCTTTTTGCTTGGTGTCTGTTATGGGTTAAATTGTGTCTCCACCTAAAATTCATATGTTGAAGTCCTAACCCCCAATATCTCTGAATGTGACTTTATTTGGAGATAGGTTCTTTATAGAATTAAAACAAGTTCATTAGGGGGAACCCTAATCCAGTATGACTGGTATCATTGTGAAAAAGGAAAATTTGGAAATAGAGAATATGTGTAGAGGAAAGTTGGTGTAAAGAGACACAGGGAGAAAATGGCCACCTATAAGCCAAAGAGAAAGTTCTAGAACAGATCCTTTTCTTACAGGCTTCAGAAGGAGCCATTTAATTTTCATCACAATCTTATGAAATAGGCATTATTTCTCTTTTTTACTGAGGTAAAGCTTAGGGACAAGTGAGTTGTAGAAGGTAGACTTTATCTGAATTTAAAGTTCATACTCTTTTCATGACCACAATGCTTAACTATTTTTCTTTACTATTAGACTTAAAATTAAAAGGAACATATATATATATTTATGATTATTTCTAATCATTCTAATGTAATACTAAGGAATATTTTACTTGTATTTCTAATTTTAATGAAAATCTAAACTATTAGTTTATAATTTAAATAAAAAATATAAACTAAAATCTAAAACATACTATGTCAAAATCTGACTATTATTGTCCAAAGAAAATCTCAAAAATATACACTATGGAGACAATATTTTCTAAATGTTTGCAACAGTAATTATTTAGATTAATAATAGATGGAGCATTGTGAAAATGGCATAACACTTTTTAAAATCAAGTGGACAACAATGAGGAAGTAAGTTGATAAAAATTGTTAATATAATCGTGTTTTTTTTCTTTTAGTGTATCAGATTCTCGCCTTGTAGTGGGCAAAAATAAAATGATGCACATGAAAAAATTGTATACTACCACAGGATATATAAATATGCCATTATTATTTCTAATATAATAGGTTAAAACCTTCCATACAAACTTAAATATTGACAATAATGAATAAATATTCTTGGGCTTTGGGGCTTCCATTAAAAAAAAAAACACTTGCTCATAATTACCATAATTATACATACTAAAAAAAGATTAAAATGATAACACAGGAAATGCAAACAGTTTTGCCTTTGCAACTCACTGCCTACTATGCCACCTGTTACTAATGCTGATGCCAGCTACCTAAGTATTTGCCAATACTCAATCCACATCTGAGACTTTTCTTACAATCGTTACAAATTTGAAAGCATGTCAGCTCTTTCTTTTAACATTTGCGCTAAAAAGTGGACTTGAGCACATAAGTCAACATGCTCAAGTTGTGTGTGTATGTGTCCATATGAGTGTGTATGTGTATATGTTTTTGCATTTATTTAAAAAATAGTACTTAAAAATCCTGTGTGGAAGATGGATAATTTTTGTCAGAAATTTTCAAAATTATTTTACTGGTCAAAAGAACACCTCAAGTTTTTATTTTTTACCTGGAGCATTAACTTTGTCTTAATATGCTGGTGTGATATTACTAATTTTTAACAAATTTGCTTTTTATTAATAATTGTAATTGGTAGATGCCCACTGATAGCTTTTCATTTGGCTATTTCAAATAAAGGTAAAATAGAAATCATGTCTTTAAAACTTTGTCCAGTTGCACAATATATTTCAGAATATATATGCCAATATAATACAATATATATTCCAATACAGTATATTCCACAATATATTTCAGTTTTCTTCAAGCTGCCAATTTTAGAATCTGAAGAATTATTTTTTTCTTGAGCAACAACTTCCTCAAATATCCAAAAGAATAAAATTTCACATAAGTTTTGAGTACAATTCGTGATGGTTTGCTTTTAAGTCACAATACTCAAGAAAAAGCCGATTGTTTTGGGATTTTGAATCAAGTACCAAACATCAAATGAAATATTTTATGTCAATAAATATAAAATATATTTTTTGTAAGCACTCTAGAATGTAATCTAAAGATCTAGGAAAAGCATACTTGTAGATTTTGAGCAATAGACTAGATGGAATAGTTAACTATTGTTCAAATCCTGTGGCCAATCATTTTTTAGAGCATTAGAGATATAGCACTGCCACAGAACCATTCAAATAAATGATGAGAAGCCAGCAAAAAGAAAAGAATAACTAGACACAGTACGCATATCAATATGAAAGTTAGAAGGTATCTTTTCTATGTTTAGATATATTTAGATACACAAATACTATTGTATTACAATTGCCTACAGTATTCAGCACAGTGGCATGCTGTACAAGCTTGTAGTCTAGAAACAATAGGCTATAAACCATATAACCTAGATGTGTAGTTGGCTATAACATCTAGCTTTGTGTTAGTGCACTCTATGATGTTCTCACAAGATGAAATTGCCTAATGCACTTCTCAGAACCATCTCCGCTGTTTAGTGATACATGACTGTATTTAGCTTATAGTCTCTCAACTCTTACCTTCAACTGTAATTACCTAAAACAACAATAATAAAAAACAAAACAAAGCAAAACAAAAAAACTAAGCTGGCTAAGGAACTGAAGGAAGAAGGAAAACAGAATAATGTATTTGTTGGGGAAAATATGGTCTCCTGGAAAATTTTGGGTTCTTTTCTCTCTTTAGTTGACAAACAAGGTGTTATTGTCATTTGGTCATTCGTGGGCCTCAGCTTCCTTATCTGTAAAATAAGAGTGCTGGATAAAGTAATCTTTAAGATTGTTTCCAACATTAAATTTTTATGAATTTTTGAAATGAACAATTGTGGAAATAAATTCCCAGCATCTGAAATAAATAGCATCAAACAAATGAATTTGTAAGTCAGGTAGTTAATATTTATGATTATATCCAGAAGCTTACTTTTCTATCAGGTCACATATGAAGCTGTGAGTTTGAATATTGGCAAATCAAGCAAACAAAAGTTCACTCCCTGACTTATTTTTAATAGAAGCAATTTTATTTCCTGAAACGGTCCACTTCTACCACAGGTCTCTTTGGAATTTGTCTTTTCTTTAAAAGATAGTTTATTTATTAAAGCTTTTTAACTTAGTAAAGAGTACTAACATTTATTTTAAAAATGTTTGGAACAATGGGAGAACATCTTGAGATCTGAAGCAAACAAGGGTAGTCATTTTGAAAATGAAACGTTTTAAAATAAGTTTCAGCTAGATAGAATTTTCATTTGCAAAGATAAGCTAATCAAGGATCACTAATGAATATACTTAAATTCTTAAATTTTTATCATTTTGGTGGAATCCTATATATTACCTAAGAACATTTTATATTTGAATAAACACCACACATTTTAATTCTAAAGTATTATGATTTTATTGACTATATCATGACTGAAAACAGTAGACCTATAACATAGAAATTCCAGTCAGCCTTTATACTATGAATTAAATAAATTTAATTCAGAATAAAATATTTGATTCTTTAAAATGGTAATTGATTTAAAACTTTCTTTACAACATGGATGTGGCTAATAAAAGGAGAATTTGTCCAACTACCTTCTCAAGCTATGAAACTAGGATAAATTGTAAATGTGTTTAACAAAATAAACAAAAAGTATATTTTATATGTTTTTAGAAAGTAATTAATTTGTCTAAGGAAGCATCGTCCAGTAGAAACATAATAAGAGTCGTATATGTAATTTATATTTTTCTAATAGCCACATTAAAAGTAAAATCACATAGCTAAAACATATCTTAATAATCATTTTATTTAACCTAATATATCCCAAATTTTATCATTTCAACACATAATCAATATAAACAATATTGAAACATTTTGCATTTTGCTTTCCCTTTTTTTTTTGTACTAAGTTTTCAGTCTGGTATACATTTTACATTTATATCACTTCTCAACTTGGCCACCCAATTTTTATCAGAAATACTTGATCTTTACTTAGAGTGCATGATTCTTACAGTTGAGAAATAGATTACCAACTTGTTCCAAATCTACTTAAAAATCTTCTGATAACTGAATCAAGTATCAAGAAAAGATTTGCATCCATGTTGACCACGTTTGTTTATCTCTTTTAAAAGTAATGATTGGATTTTGAAATTTTGAAGCAAAAGCATACGAGGTTCAAAAATATACCTATGTTTATTAAATTTATTAAAACTTATGCCAATTAATTAATGCTAGTATTGTATCAAGTTCAAAGGGATGTTGCATAACTTAAAAAGCAACTCTAGATTTATCAATATCAACAAAGCATTCTCAAGATTTTTCTTGTAGTTTTTGTAGACCATTTATATTATGCTGTTAATTGTAATTAATCTTCTGCATAATGATTCATGTTAGAAAAATGTGTAAAATTATTTTTTGTGTTAAATTTCTATCTTAATATAAATTCTTATATCAATCTACTTAGGCCACAGTTAAGCTTTTCCTTTCTATGAAGCTTTAAATTTAACTCATTTATGCGTGTCAGAATCTAGGTAGTTTTGTGATTGTCCAAAATTATAAGCTCAGATCTTGTTAAAAAGAAAGTTTTCTAACATTTTATTCTTATTTTAGGTGTCAATTTGTTTTGACTCTTGAGCAAACTTCTTAACAAATTCATTATATAATTGGCTGAAAATGTCTCTTTACATTGAGCATTTTATTACCTTTAAAGATAGTTCTATATAACAACCAAGAGCTTTATCAATTTGCTCTACTGCAGGAAATTGTAGTTGGACTACATCATGAAATTTCAGCACACCTCTACCTCACATTTCTTTCTTTACTGATCCAGTGTAATATGAGCTTCTGCATCTTGAGTAAGTTCTGCATCAACAGTGTTCCTATATTTAAATTAAAAAAATTGTACATACCTATTTTCAGTTAGAAAATATATTTTATCAGTTATCATAAAATAATAATAAATGTTTTAACTAATTACCAATTTTGATTAGGTAGGTATCACTGTAAAGCATGTTGACTGTAAGAAATATTTAAAGAAACACATTACAATGTTACATTGCTTGTTGACAAAATACTCCAACTGAATCAATCTGTTGATACTGACTAGATTGTTGGTGTTTTCATGGGACGTACTAGAAAGGATGTGTGTGCTCCACCCCACACATCAAAATAAATGATAATATCAATAAACAATAATGCGATGTTTAAAGTAAAATATTATTATATAAAACAATATTGTTTCCTAGAATAATTTATAATGCCTCAGTTTCTAAATTTAAATTTAGGTTTAATCTAAAAATCAATTATTCTGTTGTACAGCCACATTTTACATGCTTAATACCTACCTGTTTCTAGTGGTTATTTTATTAGACAATGCAGTTCTAAAACTATTGGTACTGCATGTATATAATATTGAAAAGTATTATGCTGATTTTCAACTGCGCTAAAATGTTATATATGTTGCTGTGGACTGAATGTTTATGTGTGCCCAAATTTATGTGTTGTAATCCTACTCCCACCCATTGTTATAATATTAGGAGGTGGGACCTTCGGGGTATAATTAGGATTTGATGTGGTCATGAGGGTGGAACCCCCATAAATGGGATGAATGACTTTATAAGAGTCACCAGAAAACTTCCTTTCTCTTTCTGTCTTCTGCCATGTGAGAATACTCAGAGAAGCGGATAATCTGCAATTAGGAAAAGATAGTCTATACCCTAGCCTTGCTGGCACTATAATATCAGACTTCTGGCCTTCAAAATTGTCAGAAATAAAATTCTGTTGTTTATAAGCCACCCAGTCTATGATATTTTGTTATAGCAGCCCAAACTAAGAATATATATATATTCATGAAATCATATATCTGTATATGTATGTGTATATATATGTAATCATATATGTATATGATTTCATGAATAAAACAATTCAAACCCATTTATTACTGCTATACATGTATTTTAAGACAGCAGGTAATACTATAAAAACTTATAATTATATTCATTTTTTATTAAATCATTTAAAAAACTATACATATGAGAAAAAATACAATAATATTCAGTTCATTAGAAAGAATATCTTGCTTAAATAATCCAAAAAACACATTGAAAGCATAGAATATGTTCTATGTTCTATTTGAGAAAGAGATTTATCACTTATCTCCTATAATGGTGAGTGTTAATCATGCTTGGCTCTAGAAAAAAATACCATAAATAGAAAATATTAATTAGACGATCTGTCAAAAAACGTTGCAGAACTAAGGACAACTTGTGATTTTTAAAGAACTTTAAAAACTTAACATTGTGCCAACATTTGTTGAACAATTCATTCAAATTGTTGCTTTAACGGGTGTGACAGTGGGATAGTTGTCTTAATGACAGAACTCTGTTCCATCAAGGTTATCAAGTATTAATAGTAAACATACATTAAAATTTTTGTATTTTAGAAAAAAAACACAAAAAGAATAGTCTAAATTTTATGGTTACATTTCCACACACAAAAAAACAGTCTTTAGATCAGTCATGGCAATTTCAGCTGAAGTATTTTTACAAGTGGATTGGTACTTGCTTATTGTGTTTCTATAAAACTTATTAATCATATGCTTTTATTCAAAATATCAGCACTAAAACTAAAAGCCTAATGGTTTGATGAGATGCTATCTTAGGGATAAATAACAGTCTAGAAATCAACATTTACTAAAACCAATATTACTAAAATCAGCATAACTAAATGACAGTTAACACTCATCCAGATTTTAACAAGTATCTGAATGTTTGGTATCATATGTGAAAGTTCCAGATGGTTGACTAGACTCACTTTTCATTTGGATGTTTTCCCCAAGAGTTTCATTCAGTTTTAATGTTCATTCATGGAGATAATTTATGGCAGACACATAATTTTCAGAGATATTCTTATCTTCTATTAGAACATGAGTCATATTTGTGCATGCCATCTCTCAGGAGGTAAAAATAACATTAGTACACAATAAAATTACTTACATACTTGGGTTCTTGGTAATCACTTTAAAACTTCGTGCCTTACAATGATCTCAAAATATCAGTTAACTGTTTCAGAGTATTATTCAGAATCTAAAAGACAGAGGACATTCAATAAGTGTTAAATAAATGTATAAATAAAAAAAAGATAGTTTCGATGGAAAATGCCTTTAATAGGTAAAGTCTAGGGATCATAAATTGAAAAGGAGAAACTTACAAAAATAAAAAATTAATAAACAGTATGAAGAAAATTCAAATATTTGAACTACAAGTAGTGTACAGAGATGTTATTTAGTCTGATTTGCATGATTTGTCTGCCCGGCTATACTAGTCATCAGTTTTGTGTTTGCTTTGTGCTGTGAGGCAGCAGACATGGCATGAAATATAACAATCAGGGTATTCCATTCTACCTTCTGGAGTACTGGTGACAGTGACTGGATTGGTTTTTCCTCCCTCCCTTCCTTCCTTCCTTCCTTCCTTCCTTCCTTCCAACATATGGCATGAAACGTTAACAGCTTATAAATATTGTTTTTCATGGGAATAGAAGTGATTGAAAGGCAGTTCCCTTTTATGTCAAAAGCTATTAAACTGAGGATATGTTAATAAACAAGCTCTAATGCAAACAAAATGTAGAGAGTTTGTGTAGAAATGCTAATTTAGGCAACTGAGTGGGCACTGGAATCAGGAAATTGGGTTCTGGGCAAGGCATTAAATATTTCTAGGCATCAGTTTTCTTGTCATCTCTAACATGTACTTAGGAAGTATGAATATACAACTTATGCTGATTAAATGTGTGAAAGTTCTTTAAACAAACCCAGCATTCAAGCATAAGATGTCTGTCATTAATATGGAAGGTTGTATAACTTTCCACACTGGAGGGTCCACCTAATTTCCCTCTAGGCTAATATGGTGATGACAAGTAGAGGAACTTTACAATCCACTGGTCTCTTCCATCTCTAGGCAAATAGCCTATACATGCTGATATGTAAGCATCAGCTTTCATGCAGAATGGCAGCCTATGGTGAGGCTGTTGATTGGCAGTTCTTTCTAGCCAAAGGCATACTAAGGGAACTAGTCATAGTAATTCGATGCTTGCTACCCATTTCACAGTTTTATGTTTTGTTAATGATTCATCGACACCTCTTGTTAGCTCCTGAGAGTTGGTGTTGCCCTAGTGGTAGCCAAGCATCCCACATTTCAATTATTTTGGCTGTCAACTCACCACATATGTTTTTGGCATTGTTAACTGAGGAAAGGAAAAAGTACAACTTGGGTTGCAATTAAGCCAAAACTGTAGAAAGAAGCAGTGTGTGTGTGTGTGTGTGTGTGTGTGTGTGTGTGTGTGATCGTTGAAATCACTGATTTTCCTGTTGGATTGTGTAGCAAATTCAAGCTGCTGTTTAAAGATATTTAATCACTATAAGTCCTAAAAATTCATATTTTTCTTTAGAAGTGAATGTAGATTCTACATCATTTGAAAACAGAAAAAATAGAATGTACTAATCCAATCTTTAAAATCTCAAGAACAAATGTAAAAAATAACACACCTCTGGTGTTTGCTAGCAGCAAGAAGAAAAATCTGTAAAATAGTACAACTGAAAAATATCGACTAAGACCATTTTGTTTTAAAATTATTAGGTTTGTGTTTGATAGAAAACGACATGTTCAAATGAGCTTATCTTTATTAACAGTGCTAAATAAAAAATACATCTAAAAGATTTTTCATTACCCAAAATGGTTGAATTGTCATAGCAACACTCACCAAATCACATTGCCAGAAAAGCAGAAATCAGTACGAACTCTTCCCTCTTCTCCACCCCAAACTATGTACAATCTATACTAAATTCATAATGTTTGCCTCTTTGATAGCTCATGTATGTGTTTTTTTCTCTACACCACTTCTGTTGCCTAATTCACATAATTAACCTCTACTTTCAAGATTCCAGTAATAATATGTGACTGCTATCTCAGATCTCTTGGCTTGCCTTACATACTCCATCCTTCCTCCAAAACCATTTCCACTCAGTTTTCCCATTGTCTTAGCTGTGGGGAACTTGTATACAAATCCTTTCATGATTTTGTGCCAACCATCTTTTTTAGCCTTATCATCTGATTCCTTGTCTTCACATCTTTCATTCAACCTCACCCTCTGTCACCTCTTCCTGTGACCTCCTGAGCACCAGTCAACTAGAAACACTTGAAATTTCCTTCTGCATGCCATGTTTTATTGTGGTCTCTGTTCATCTACTCTTCTTGGTGGAATTATTCTTCCTGTTTGCCCAGTGGCCATGAACTCTTAAGGCCAACTTTCTTAGACAAACTTCTGATTTCCTGATTGTTCACAGAAAGAAGCAGCCATATTCCTCTTTTATGTGCTCCATTGTACTTTATAATCACTTTCCATACCTAATTATTTGAGTTTATTTCTCATTTTTATTAAGCACCTATTTATTGGACGTTTGTCATGTGCAGTACACTATTTTATTCATCTTTTTAGTCCTGACATTGAGCACAGTCCCTGGCATACAGTAAACACTAGAAGAAAGTAACACTTGCACTGAGAAGGGAATGGTGGCAGCAGTTCACTAGTCACAAAAGAGTTGTGACTTAAGGAGAAGGTATTCTGTGCCAAGTAAGGGCTTTGTAATGAAGCAAGCTTAGCTGAGAAGTTCAGGGTAGAGGAACACTGGATGTAAGAGCCTGAGGCTGAGAGGTAAGATAAATTGTTGGAGAGTTAGGTAGAAGAAGCCAGATCATAGAAAGATTTGTTTATGTTGGAAATTGTACACATTTGTTTCTGTAGATTTTGGGGAAGGTATTCTAAAAACGTGAGTGCTGTGACATGCAACCTTTTAAAAACATCAGTAAGGTGAATATTTGAAATTGGCATGTTAGGGAGAGAGCGTGGAGAAGCAAATAGATATTGAGATATAAGGTAAGATAGAAACAGATTGATAATTGGTAGCCCACTGACACATTCTAGGTAAGAAATGATTGTGCTTAAAGCAGTTGAGATAGAGAAGAAAGGGGTGTACAAAATAGATACTTGGATGGTTGAAAATTCATGTTCAGGTATATGCTTTGCTATGAAGGTTGGGAGATATAGGAATCTAAAGTGATTGCCAGGTTTATAGTTTAGACACTGGAAAGATTGGAAATAATGGAGGAATTGGCAGGTTTGGAGAAGGATATGGTCTGAGTTTGGAGAAGGTTAACTTATAGATGAGTAGGGCCCACCAATTGGACATATCTAGTGGACAGTCAAGTATTATTGTTCAGAGATCATGAGAGAGAACTGGAGTAAAAAAAGAGACCTGGAGATCAGTATAGTCTATAGACTGAATTGACATGCATAGGACAAATTGCCTGGGGATAATCTGAAATGTGAAGAGAGAAGAGGGTTTAGAAAGAAACTTGGAGAGTATATTTAGAGGCATGAAAAGAAAGACTAAATTGGCGACTGAGAAGTTCCTCTCCTCTCAAAGTTTAGAAGGCTCTCAGATTTTAAAGAGTAGCTTAAAGGGAATGGTTGTGATATAGTTCCTATTTAATGGGTTGAAGTTCAAAAGGATTCCAGGTTTGAGGAGCATGTAGCAAAAGGGTTATTTTCTAAAAAAAAAAAAAAAGTTACTATAAATAAAAGGGGAATTGGGGTGATAGCTGGAGATTTAGGGTGTTTTAAGGGAGGTATATATAAAGTCAATTGAGAATTTCTTCTCTTAACCACAGTATTGCTTTCCATTCTGTGTTTCTAACTACTCCTTCTCTAATTTGCTGATCTCTTTTCTTAGCTCCTCTTTCAGAGATTTTCCACACTTATGGTTTCCTTCAATATTAACTTCAATGAAAAAAATCTTAATCGCATATTTGTTTTCTTGATCCTAGACTGCTTCTATTTTATAGTATGAACATTTCTGCTTGGATAATATTTTGGTAGTACTCATTTAGCTTTATGAAATAGAATTCTTCATTCCCCCCTAAGATAGTTGACCAACTGCTTATGCCACTTTCTAGTTTTTGATTCACTCATGTGAAGTCACTAGGCCCCATGTGTACTTTGCAATGTCTCTCCATCTGTCCCATTCTTTCTCTTTCTATTGTCACTATCCTAGTTAGTTTCTTATCATGCTTGCTGGGACATTGCACTTATATCCCTGACAGCAATCTCAAAAAAATAATCTCAAAGATTTGTTAGACTCTAGTGCATTATTTTGATTATACTTATTTCTTATCGAACAACCTTGAATGGCAAACTACCTACAGTACTGTATATGTTAAAATTGGCCTTCTGAAAAGTTAATTAGACCCAATGTTGGAAGTGAGTTTGTTGAGTAACCTTCTTATGAAACAATCATGACCTGTAGGCAGAGAATTAGGCCCTGAGATAAAAATAACTCAGAGGTTAAATAAGCATCTATTTAAAAGAAAAGAAATTGTCTTAACAGAGTCATTTACCTGTGATCACATTACTAGGTACAAAGGATAATGAAGATTTTCCTTCTGCTGGTAATTAGATATTTGGTTAGTTCAAAAACTATGTGACTATCCTCACTGTTAAAAAAAAAAAAAAAGGTTAAAGTATGTGGCTGTGAGTGTCTGAGCCTCACTCTTCACCCTTCATCATTTTAAGTTCCTATATATGATCCCTAATCCACAATGTTCTGAATTTAGTGTTCAGAAATATTGGCCCAAACAAGCCCACATCTAGTTCCAGCCACTTCCTCTCCATTCCTACTATTTTCTTCAGACTTGAACTGCAATATTGACTCTTTCTAGGATCTTCAGTCTGAAGGCCTTTGTTCTTGATCTACAGCATTGTCTCTTCTCTGGGGCTCTAGTCTGCTGGCCTACCCTACAGATTTTGGATTTGCAATCCTCTTTAATCATGTGAGCTTGATTCCACCTAGCCCTTGACAACCAGTGAGACACACACACACACACACACACACACACACACACACACACACACACATATGTACACGTATATATGTATACTAAGAGATGTTGCCTCTTAATCAGGTAATGTTGTGTACAGATTAAGATATGTACAGGGAACCCATTCTTATAATCTAATTTGTTCTAGGACAGTGATACATGATCAAGTCTGAAAGTCAATAATTTTCTGTATTGATATTTGCAGCACTTAGTTTTGGGCCTTGACTTTTCTAATTTATCTTGCACATTGCAGCCACAGGAACTTTCTAAAAGCACACAAATGATATTACCTTTTTTGTAAAAATCTTTAGGAACTCCACATAACCTTCTGGAAAAGCCAAACTCATCAGTATGGCCTATATGGCCTGTTATAATCAGGCCCCTTTTGCTTCTCCTGCTTCTCCCCTTCTTGTACCCCATGATCCAGCCCAGGTGAACCAACTGTGGTGTTCCACAACCTCTGACCCTGTCTTTCTCCTACAAACCTTTTGATCTTTAAGCTGTTGCTTTTGTCTGGAATACACTCCCCTAATTTGTCTACTTGGTGAGAACCTACTTATCTTTCAATTCACACCTCAAGTACTCTAAATGACATCATTTTCTACTTGTTTTGGCTAACATTGACTCTTTTCTACTCTGTGCCCTCACAGAGCTGTTTTAGGCAACCAAGGTTTATGACATCTTGAGTTCCCTCCGCTATCTTAACTTTCCACAGTCAAGACTACACCCTGTACTAGAAATGATGGCCAATACTCATTTACCAAGGCCTCAGGACTCAACATGGACACCAGTCAAGCCAAGGCTATTTGTAAAAAAATCTTATGCTTGCCTAATCAAGTGAAGACAATTCATACTCCACTGAACCAGGCAATCATTTTAACAAAGGCAATCTATATGTGGGAAAGGTTTAAGAATAAAGATGACAATACAGCAAAGGAAAATGTTTTTGAATTGAACAGAAAGAATTTGGTCATGTTAAAAGAGAACTGTTTGGGGCACTATCAGAATTCAGGGTGAATGCCAAATGTCATTGCAGGAGACGACAGAGTCTAGACTTAGCATTCTCTACGAGTTTGTCAAGGAAACAATCAAGTTATAAGTTTGGAATTATCTGTACATTATTCATTAGAGAGTTTGTAAAACTTCGTCCTCCTTTTTTGTTAATAATTCATTTTTTTCCTAAGAGAAGAAAAGCTCTCTTTAGGGAGGAAAACATTGCCCAAAAGAAAAGATACCTGAAGAAATAGTTGTTAACTAAATGAAGAAAAGGATGGAAGCAGATAATAAAAGCTTAACTAATCAGTCTTTGGTTGATTGCAGTAGTAATTGGAATCAGAGATTTCAATTAGTAACTGAAAATTGAAACTCAGTAATCCCAGGGTCTAGAGAATTAAAGGAATGACTTTTTCCCTGTCTCCCACTGATTTTCCCCTATTGTCCTTCCAGGATGGGAGGAACTTAAAGTTATCTAGTTTGACCTTGACAACAAACGTAGGAAGTTAATATTATCTTCATTTTATAGATAAGGAAAATCAGGCTCTGAGGAGACAAATATTTGTTCAAATTCTCACATCTAGTGATAGCAGAGCTCCAAAGCTCATGTTCTTTCTAGTCTCTATTTAAAGACTAATCACTGCTATATAAAGCCCTTTACTCAAACTGGTCCACTTAGCACCCCTTAATGCTTCAGTTCCTCAGTCCTTCTATCTATTATTCCATGATTTTTACTTGCCTTTGTCTTGTCTTTTCTTCTTCATCCTTTGGCACTTTAGTAAAATCCTTTTTATAAAAAGGCTTAATGTTTCAGGTTTTCTCCACTTTAGCACTACTGACATTTTGGGCCAGATAATCCTTTTTTGTGTGTGTAGAGGGGATGTCCTGTGCATTGTAGGATGTGTAGCAGCATCCCTGGCATCTATCCACTGGACACCAGTAGCATTCCACCTCCCAGTTGTGACAGCCAAAAATATTGCCAGGCTTTGCTCAATATCCCTAGGCGAGTAACTGCTCCCCAGGCAAGAACTGCTCTA
>NW_006436811.1:20934827-20947054 GCF_000325575.1 Pteropus alecto | reverse complement strand
AACTTTTGGAAATTCTCTGCAAAAATCACAGTCTTTAATTGATGCTGTATTCGCAATTAAACATGCACTTCTTAAGACCTCTTTTTCCTAATTACATTTTTAGTCCTATGTGCTATTTAACTTTTAAGGTATATAATTATCCAACTTTTCTAAAAGTTTCTTTAAAATGGAAATGAAGTCCTTACTAAATCTTAATAAGCTTTTGTGTTTTTCAAAGAACAGACATTTGATGATTTGATTATTTTGTGGCATGAAAATTTGGATTTATTTATAATATGAAATTATTTAAAATACCTAATGACACTCATGAGAAGCTCAAATCATAATTGTCAAGTCATATGAGAAGAAAATGGCAAATGCCATTCACTGTTTAGTGTCTATCACTACACCAGGATAATTTCTTAAACAAGAATTTGGGTTTCTATACAATTTCTCTATTATATTGGAAAAGGCAAGAGAGAAAAAAAAAAACGAGGTGAATAAACTATGAGATAGTGTTTATACCCTCATGCAAGAGTAAAGTCACAGTTTTCCAGAGATGTAGAAGACTTTTTGTAAATCTGCAATTTTTTTACCTTACTGGAGAATGCATTAACTTTCAGCATTTCCACAGGTCTGAAAAACAAGCAGATTCTGACATCTTTCAGATACTCAGGCCCATGATCCATTTTAGGAATCTTGGGTTTAGGTTATAATTGTGGTACGTAGTTCCATACAGTTACTTTAAGCCTTGTTAATGTGATATACATTCCTCCGGGATGAGAATAGAAGACTTCTATTAAATTTATTTATTTTATTAAAAATATTTCTTATTGTGGCAAAACCATTTTAAGTGTACAGTTCAGTACTGCTAAGTACATTCACATTTTCATGCAATCAGTCTCCAAAACTCTTTTCATCTGGCAAAACTGAAATGCTGTATGCAGTAAACAACTCCCATTCTTTCTTCTACTCAGCTCTTGACAACTAGGAATCTACTTTACGTCTCTATGAATTTGATGACTTTAAATACTTCATTTATGTGGGATCATACAGTCCCTATCTTTTTGTGACTAGATTATGTCACTTAGCGTAATGTTCTCAAGGTTCATCCATGTTGTAGCATATGTCAGAATTTCCTTCTTTTTAAAGGCTGAATAATATTCCTTTGTATGTATATCCACATTTTGTTTATCTATTCTTCTGTCCATGGACACTCGGGTTGTGTTCAGCTTTTGGCTATTGTAAATAATGCTAGTATAAACATTTGTTTTGAGACCCTTTAATTTCTTTTGGGCATATATTTGAAGTGGAATTGATGCATTGTATGATAATTCTATTTTTAATTTGTTGAGGAACCACCATTCTGTTTTCCATAGATACTGCACCATTTTACATTCCCATCAACAGTGCATAAATGTTCCAGTTTTTCCACATCCTTGTCAACAGTCGTTATTTATTATTATTTTCCTTTTGGTAGTAGCCATCAATGAGTAGTATCACATTGTGGTTTTGATTCGCATTTCCTTAATGATTAGCAATGTTGAGAAACTTTCCTGGGCTTGTTGTTGTTGTTGGTGGTGGTGGTGATGGTGGTGTGTCTGTGTATGTGTGTGTATTTTAGAAATGTCTATTCAAATCCCTTACTCATTTTTTATTTGAGCTGTTTATTCTCTATTTTTTAGTTGTAGTTCTTTATATATTCTAGATATTTATCCTTTACCATATACATGATTTACAAATCTTTTCTCCCATTTCAAAGGTTGCTTTTTCAACCTTTTGATTGTATCCTCTAATGCACAGACATTTAAAATTTTTAGCCTATATGTCTTTATACTTTTGTTGTTTAAGTTTTTGATGTAAGATCTAAGAAATCATTTAAATTCAATGTCATGAAGGACTTCTATTAAATTTATCTTTCTCATAGAACCTAGAACTCATGAATTACTTCCTTTTTGGTTGACTGAGTAATTTAAATGTTAACTCTCAACTAAATCTTTATAAAGTTTCTTCACTACAATTCTGCTATTTCTATAAACACTTTTATGGTAAAAACTGAGGAGCATGCTCTCTCTTTTGCTCTATCTATATTTCACTTTCCACTCTGGCTCTTTGCTCTCATATATTGCATACTCTGTTCTCTTTAATATCAACCTATATATAAAAATAAGGTAAATATACTTATCACCTTAAATTTGTGAGGATTAAATGAAGAAAAATATATATGCAGTTTTGGTGGTAATTGACAATAGTTATTGCTCATAAATAATGCTAATTATTAACTGATAAGAAATCAGACTTTCAGTACCTAGAAAGTCCTTAAAACTTGCCATACTGATACTAAACATCTGCATGACACTGTTAGAAGGGAGCCATGTAAGGATCATACACTCTTGTTGGGAAAGTAAGATTAGATGAAAATGTGTATGTAAAGGAAGCATAATCATCCGTGAGTGAAGTAAATACTGATGTGTGTTAGAGTTTCAACCAAAGAAACAATCAAAGTTTTATTCTAGGAAAACGGCTGGTGTCAGTAAGAAGAACCATACACATCTTTGTCTAGATTTTGAACTTTCAGAAACATATTTTACAAATTAAACTAGAGGAAAAAAGCTTTGTATTTCCTAGCAGTGTATATATAGAATTTTACTAACACCAAGAGAAGATCACAGAATGTAAGTTCTTTAGGATAACATTTTTATTACTCTTACCCTCTTCCTGTTGGCTAGATTAGGCATCATAATTACCATCAACAACATTACAAACGCGTACTTTGTAGGCACTTAACGGCTACTTTAAGAACTGATTTTAGGAGATGAAAATGCTTTATGGACTCCATAATAAAGAGGTTTTATTACCGCTAGTTAAGAACCAAATGTTACGAGAAGAGCAAATTCTTCTAGTATGTATCATAAACTATGACAGCCTTTGTGTTAGCAATTTAATTCTACAAGCTTCACATGTTGTGTTTAATAATATTTCCATCAAAATGAAGATATGGAACCAAAACATAAATTGTCCCTTTAATGATCTCATTACCAGTCAATGATTAACAAGGAGATTTGGGTCAGATTTTGTTATATTAAGTTTTTTCATCTTTTACTGAGGTATAGGAAAATCCAGATGAGTAGAGTTTGTGATTATTAATTTTATGTATCAACTTGGCTAATCTACAGGACCTATATATTTGGTCAAACATTATTCCAGATGTTTCTGTGAAAGTGACTTTTAGATGAGAACACACATACACACACAACACAAACATGCTGTTGGTTCTGTTTCTCTGGAGAATATTTACTAATCCAGAGTATACATGTCTGTGTGTGTATGTGTGTGGTGTCTGACTTAGAATGTAGGTTTTTTGGCATATATATATAATTTTGGCAATAAAAGTATGAGCTTGCAGGTAAGGAGACAACTTTCAGAGTGATTAAAATTGAAGCCCGCTACTCGCATGCTCTTGTATACTGTATGTATTAAGCAAATGGACACAGAAAACAACAATTTTAAATATGAGCCCTCAAAACTAAATATATATAATCAGATGTTGGCACATTACAATATGATGGGTATGATGTTAGGTTTCCCTCATGGAGAGTAACTAAGTAGTGTGCTCTTCAGGAAATAGTGGCAGGGACTTATTCATGGATATCTTGATGGTTAACAACTCTACTAAGCCATCCATTAAACTTTAAAATTTTATTCTTTTGGATTTATTACCAACGGCAAGGGTTCTCCATCAGTGATGCACTGTTTTAGACTAAATTGGAGGTAATTAAGTTAAGGTCAACCAACATTTATTGAGTAACTGCCATGTGCTGCTACTAGAAACTGTTCAAAGATAAAAGCTTTCTCAGTACTATAATTTCTTTCATTGAGTTTCATAATGGCTATTAAAGCCTAAAAAGAGTATCCATAATAATAATAAATTAGTAGTCTGAATCATCTAAATTCATAACTATTTTTCTCAGAATAAGGGAAATTTTTATCTTCATTATACTGTAACAGAGATTCTTCTATAGAATGCATAAATGAAAGATCCTCAAGGTCGAATATCATTGACATTTTCTGTGGGAACAGAATTCAGGACATTTATAGTTTCATGAAGGCAGACAAGTAGAGACTTTGAAAAATGATGTGTTGAGAAAGAGACATGTATGATGATATCCATTGTGAAGACAATTGGCAGGTAGAGATGGAATTGAGTCCCAGAAATTGTGACAGGATGAAAGAGCAGAACTATGGGGGGCTGTTGAGATGTGCTGCTGAGATGCTTTACCTTGTTTGTAGTCCTGTCTATAGTCCTTCAAATAATTTGCTAAGTAGTTGTTTATAAAGACTCCAATATGCTTCATTTGTAACCTCAATTAAAACTAATATTACAGAAGAAAAGGTTTAGGTTTGTGCCACTTCTTCTAACCTGTTACTGAGGTTATCATTTTCGACTGTAATCTATCCTTGCTTCTTATGTTTTGTAGTTTTTATTTTTCAGTTAGTGCAACTAAATTTCACTGATAGTGTCTAAAATACGTAAGGGGTTTTTAATCATAGCACTTTTTGTTGCACAATCTCCTTGTGAAAAATTACACCATTCTGGCATTTTACTTGTTATTATTATTTGTTAGAACACTGAAGCAGACAAAGAACCCATTGGCTTTCACCACAATCCTGAAATAAATTGTATTGCTATTTGAACCATGGGTAAAATTACCTACTTTTTATTTTCTGTTCAAAGGGAATTCAAATAATTGTGAAGAAAAAATATTGAATGTCACAGTGCATTTGCCTTTGCAGAAATAGTATGAGGTGTTATTAATGAGGATCTGAAAATAACCACAATTTTGCACTGATCCACATTCATAAATAACTACTGGTTAAATCACGGGAGTAATTTCTGCTTCCATTATATCTTGCATATGAGTGCATGTTATCTCAACACTAAAGTGTGTATAGTACTACCAAAGAAAGGAATCCGATGATAGCAGCATTTTGAGCCACAAATTATCAGTAGATCACTTAGTGGTATGGCTGTGTTCCAACCAGGCATACTTACTTTTATGCTGCAAACAAAGGTTGTTCTTTTGCCTGTGTTTGAAACCCACACTAATATACATGATTTGTTCTACTAGGCTTCTGGCTGATTTAACTAGAGTATTTCTTTTGATTAATATTGTGAATACACATACACACACACGTGTATGTGTGTGTGTGTGTGTGTGTGTGTGTGTGTAATGAATAACTTGCAGGTAACTATTTCCCTGGATGTGTCCATAAATCTAATTGTCGCATGGTTGGTGATAGTTCTCCTTGTATAAATCAAATATTGATTAAATAACCACTCTTAACATTATTTATATTTTAATGTTTCAGGCTTGAAATTGGCAGACTAACTGCTGTTAGTTAAAAGGCCCTGCTGTTGGCTTAGGTTACAGTAGTTTAAAATTCCTGCAAATATATTCAACCCAGAGTGGTTCAAGCTGTAATTTTTGGTTGGATTCTTGATAATACTAAAATCTAAACCTAAGTGTGATCTTGGATGCTGTAACTAATTCTAGCTTGAAACCCTTTTACAAACACTAGTTTTTACTTTTGATTTTATTTTTCTGTTTTAATTTTTACTTATTGTTTTCCAGCCTCAAAGCCACTAATATGTTAAACCATTGCTTGAGTCACAGGCTGCAGATCATTGAATAAAGTGATTATAGTCTGTTGGCTAAATTCTCAACTCTTGCAAGGTGGTGACTCATATATACAGTGCAGCACAGTGGGCTATAGAAGGATCAAAATTTGATCTGTTAAAAGTAAAATTCTTAGGATTTGAGCTTAAATTTCTGATGAAATTAAATCTGATAACTTCTATTTATAAATTTGTATAAGAAGTGAAACATTGCAGAGCTACATGTGTTGTATTTAGTATCAAAAATTATTTAGATGGTTATAAACAGCAAAGAAAATTTTTATAATAAAATGTATGTGATATTTTGAATAAAGATACACTCTTCAGAAAATATTGGTAAATTTTTGGAAGTGCTTATACAGTAAATTTTATGGAAGAGTCATAAAATATTCTTTTGAACTAGCCTGAATATATTGGACAAAAGTGATTCTGAATTTACTGTCTTTCTTTAAATATTTAATGAAAATTTGCTGCTTGCAAAATTTTAAATATATAATTTTTTTGTTCTTTAGAAAAAACTTTGAATGATCCGAGCTTTATATCTTTTTTCCAATGGATTTGCACTCATTATCTTGATATATAGGAAATTGGACTAAACTATAAACTATATCTAAATGAAGAACTATATCCATTTAAGAAGTTGAAATGGGTAACCTTTAAGGAGAGTAAATTATAATATTTGTGTCATAAAAATATAAATATTTATCAGTTACAACATATGTGGGCTGATTTCTTTTCTTTTCTTTTTTTTTTTTACTATTTTTCTTTCTAACTTTTTAAAATTAAATTTATTGGGGTGACATTGGTTAATAAAATTATATAGGTTTCAAGTGTACAATCCGATAATACATCATCTTTATTTGCATTGTATGTTCACCACCAAAAGTCAAAATTTTCTTTCACCATATATTTGACTTGCTTTACTCTTATCTACCTTTCCCCTCCCCGCTTTCCCTATTGTACCCATTAAACTGTTGTCTGTGTCTATGAGTTTTTGTTTGTTTGTCCGTCTTGCTCATTTGTTGCTTTCAGTTTTATATCTTATATATGAGTGAAATTATATGGTTCTCAACTTTTTCTGTCTGACTTATTCTGCCTAGCATGATAATTTCAAGATCCGTCCATGTTGTTGCAAATGGCAATATTTCATCTTTTCTTATGGCTGGGTAGTATTTCATGGTATATATGTACCACATCTTCTTTATCCAGTCATCCTTCAAAGGATACTTGGGTTATTTCCATGTCTTGGCAACTATAAATAAGAACATAAATATTGTTTTGTTAAGCCATTAAGCATTTGGGTGATTTATTATGCAATAATGAATAACTAATATAGGGATTAGTTTATTAGATTAAGGCAGTTCCCACCTATTCCTAGTTTTATAAGGGATTTTTAAAAATTATAAATTGATGTTGAATTTTATCTTATGCATTTTATCTAGTGAATGAACATTTTATCTTTCTTTAATATGCAAATATGATTAATTATGTTGGTTGATTTTTTTTAATGCTGAACCAAGTCTGCATTCCTAGGATACATCTAACTAGGTCATATTGTATTGTCATTTTTGTACATTATTAGATTTAGTTTTCTAACACCGCTGCATTAGGATTTTTGCATTTATATTATTGAGTATGGCCTGTAATTTTCCTTTCTTATAAAGTCCTTGTCAAATTTTGGTATCCGGATTTTGCTAGCTTCACAGAATAAATTGAGGAGTGAATTATCTTTGTCTATACTCTGGATTCATTTATATAAGGTGGAACTTGAATGTTTGGCTCTTGAATATATGTTAGAGCTCACTGATAAACCATCTGTACCTGATTTCTTTGTGGCAAGATTTTAAACCATTGTTTCAATGACTGTGGTTATAGGATTATTCAGGGTTTTTATTTATCCTTGAGTAAGTTTTAGTAAGTTATAATTTTTTTTCTGAAAATTGGTTCATTTCATGCAAGTTTTCAAATTTGTTGATACACATTTTTCATAATATACTCTTAGTATCTACTTAATCTCTGTCATATTTATAATGGTCTCATTTTTATACCTATTACTATTTGGATCCCCCCTAATCTCTTTTCTTGATCAATCAGAGGTTTTCAAATTTTAATAGTTTTTTCTAAAAGTAAAATTTTGGCTTTATTAACCTCCTTTGTTGTTAAGATTTTCTTAAGTGCTAATAATTTAGAACAGTGCCCAGCACATAGAAAGTGATATGTAAAATATCATTTTCTGATTTTATCTTTATTATCTCCTTCACTTAGTTTTTAATTCTTTTCATCTTTCTTAACAGAGGGAGGCCAGCCTTTTAATGAGAAGAAATTGGTCCCATTTTTTTTTCCCCCAAAAGACATAGCCCATTCATAGAATTAGTCATAGTCATGATAATATCAACAGGTGCTTATTAAATATCACTTCCAAAGTCTATAGTATATTCTAGGCTTCACATACACTAACAGCTGGTGTTTATAAAATATTTACTAGTGTTTGGAACCTGGCTGAGTCCTTTTCATCCTTTTTCTTATTTATTTCTCACTACAATCCTATGAGCGGATGATTTCGGTCACATTTTAATTTTTTTTGTAGAGTCTTTACAGTTTTCTATATAAAGAATTATGTCATCTTCAAAAAGTGACAATTTGACTTCTTCATTCCCAATATGGATGCCTTTTATTTTTTTCTCTTGCCTGATTGCTCTAGCTAGGACCTCTAATACTATATTGAATAGGAGTGGTGAGAGCAGGCATCCTTGTTTTGTTCCTAATTTTAATTAAGATCTGTGTAGACTTATGCAAGTGTCCTGTAATAAGGACTCAGCTAAGAAGACTATCAATATTAACGGCTGCTGTGAAATGAAATATAGCTACCAGGGGATCAAGATTTCAGTTGTGATTTAAGTGAAGTCTTTCATGATGTATAGTGACATAGATAATCTAATATCTACTCTAACACACCACCTATTAGTACAACAGAAATAGAAACATCATGCTATGTGTGCCAGATCTTCAGTATTCCTTAGATGTTCTATTGTTTGATGGATAACTTTTTGCATTGATCCCCTGAAATACATTTCTGTGTAGATACATTGTTATATAGACACGCACTTTTATCTTTCGAAATTTACTTTTCTAGTCTTTTTATCAATTTTTTATTCCTGCCTCTACTAGAAGCACAGGCCATGCTGTTTAGTGTGCTGCTGATGTGAACCTGGTCTGCTGCTCGTCTTTGAATAACAATATCAAGGATAATGGATCGGCTGAAAAGGCACTAAAACCAGTATGAACACAAACCTTGAAATATTCTTAATTTTTTAAACTATTGATGCAGTTTGGTCTACTTATACAAGTTAATAGATTTAACATGCTATAATTTCTAAGAAATTCATTGATTCAAACTACCTGATAGTTTGATAATTCTATGTTGAAAAAAAAGCACAGAATAATCTAGGATTTATTAGGCTGGGTGAATATAGTTAGAATAGTTTCAGAACTAATTTTAACACCTAAGTTATACTTCTTGGGTTGTAATATAAATAGGTGGATTGGGATTGTGGTTTAAAGAGATTAATTTGAATACGATCATCTAAGATTGGCTCACAGAAAATCAGGGTGCATTGAGTGAAAATACTAGAGAGAAAAAATGAAATAAAATTCAAATGATAAAAAAAGAACTTGAGATGGATAGCTACTGGATCCTTTGGTATTCCAAGGCTGAATTCTAAAGTACTTTAAAATTTGGGGGTCCGCGTTAGCAGCATCAGTCTATTATTTAAAGGAAAAGGAATACAGGACATTTGTAAAACTTTTTGGAAAATAGTGCATGAAGGTAGACTGGAATAAGCAGTGCATAAATCTTTGGGTGTATGGCGTAGCAATCAGAAGAGATACACATTAGATTGTGCAAAGAATTAAGCCTTCATTAGAAGCTCTGTGTGTGTGTGTGTGTGTGTGTGTATTAAAATCAGACAAGTAAATATTATTTTGGAAAGTTTTTCTACCTCACAGATCCTTATATGTGAATATAATCTCTGCCCTTATGGTCCAGTACATGCAATAATTGGGCTTCATTTCTTTATTTTAGTTCTTTTGTCTCTGAGAACATTTCTTTCTTTCCTCTGATTCAGGAATTTTTCTCCTGAGATTCTGGTTCTCTTTCAAACGTACGGCCTTCCATACCAGCTTCGTGCATCTGTGGACACATTTACTTCTCTGGGAAGACATTCACAGCTTTTCATCAGCTTCTCACAGGGATCCCAGCACCCCTTGCAAAGCTCCACATTATAGTAGACAGACAGTATTTCTGAGTTTGTCCAAGCCTATAAAATGAATTCTTTTTATTAAGTGATTTCTGTTTGTATCTGATTCTTAAGCAATTCAACACATTTTCTTATGACTTCCCAATTTGGGAGTTGGGGGGCGGTGCAGCCATAGAATGATTATTCTCAATTTTATATATACATTTGAATCACCTGAGAGACTGAAAAAGAAAAATGGTACCTAGGTCTTATACTCAGAAATTCTAAATAAATTAATGTATAGAGGTGGCAAGAGGGTGGGGCAATATTGTATATTTTAAACTGCTTTCCTAGATAATTTTAAAGTGTAGCCAGGGTGGAGAACCATTCACCTAAAATGTCATGGAGCCTCATGTTTTAATCAGTCACGGTAAATTGGCAATAATTTTGCAAATTGGCATGAAAATGTCTTTCTCCGTTGTTGTGGTTATCAGATTCGATTATGAAGATGGGGGGGGCAGTAAATGGGTCAGGCTCTTGTTTATATATTTCGATGGTTAATACCTGCCTAAGATTATGTCACTTCCAAATTTATGGTAAAACTCTGTTAATGTGAGAATCTATTTTTTTCTTTAATAAATCCTAGGTAAACAATTAACAAATACAGATTATAGAAATTTGTTCAAAAGCATTTACTGTAAGCATAAGTATTGAATCATACGTGTTATTCATAAAACATTCATCAGTAAAACATCACCTTCTTCATACCTTTCTAAAGAATCTGATCAGTTTTCAAATTAGGACATTGACACATCTCTAGTACAATTATGCTGTGATTTAAAAATAACATATTTCTCCATTTTGTGAATAAGTTTCTCAAAATGCAGATACATACTTTAATTCCTCCAGTTTTAGTGGTTTAATCTAAATCTCCTCCTTCCATTTCTTATATAAAATCTATATTTATGTTTTTAAATTTAATGAACAGGGCTTTCTGCTTTATGAGGATCTTTTCCTCCTCCTCATCTCTTTTCCATTTTTCTTTCATTTTAAATCAAGATTCAAACCAAATTTTATCCATTGATAAGCTAAATAAACTGTTCTCTAGCAAAGAGACTTCTTTCTAATTAGCTGTAGGATATAATTAGTAATTTCTGTGGGTTGGTAAGAATTGAATTTACCAGATGTTAGCAACTGACAACCTGAACAATTTTAGTGGTAAGCAGGCAGAAGTGTAGGTGGAGGATTGGGGATAAAGGAAGGGTATCCTTACTTCAGGGGAATAAGGCTGTCAGGGCTTAAGTGAGGAAATTTCTGATAAGTTAGTCACATCTACTATTAAATATGTTAAAGTTTTAATTTTCATTATGCAAGAATGCCAGACTAAAAAAGCACCACAGAGGATTCTGCATCAATAATCATGTATTATGGCAATGAGTCCATGAAGTAAAAAGCTGCCATAGATGCAAACCATCTTAGCTGAAAAACGAAATCTTGGCTCTAAATCCAAGTTTAATTTTTGATAAAAGCCTACAATTGGCTTAAAAATTTGCCTAGCACCAGGACACCATGGACCCATGATAAAATTATATTATTTCTTAATAAGAAACCATATCAGAAAATAGTTTAACTCCACTTCATTTTCATGAAGTTCCAATTTATCTAGTCCACTTGCAGACACGTGTACATGGATCAAAACGAAGATCTAAGAGCCTTTTGAGCTACTTTTAAAATCCAAAAATAGAAAGCAACATATTAGATTCAATTTTGAAATAAAAATATATTACTTACAAATACAGCAAAAGGTTTCATGTTAGACTAAATGCTCTCAGAAATTTCTTATGAACAGAAATGTGGTAAAAAAACGAACATTGCAATTTTATATAATTGGGGATTCCCAAGGCCCTTCAAGCCCATTTCATTTAACCTTTTTTATAAGTTCACAAATGGAGAAGTAATAGTGTTATTATGAATGCTTTAAAAATATTTGGAATTGCCCAGCATTCAAAGTATGTATGATAGTATTATCAACATGTGTTTTGATTCTTTATTAATTCCAGCTCTACTAGTGTGGAATCTATGAAATAAATTTATTCAGTTACTGCTACAAAATTTATAATTTCTGGATAGGCAAGAGGCATTGTCATATATATTTTCTAAAAATATATACCTCTGTATCTATTTATGTATATCTATATATCTACATATCTATCGTTATATATAGAGAGATAGATAGATATTTAAGTTTTAATTAGAAGGCAGGTAATGCAGGTAATTGTAATTCTAATTTATGCACAGTCAATTCAAGATTATTAGAATTGAAAGATTTAGAAATG
>NW_006436811.1:20874825-20934240 GCF_000325575.1 Pteropus alecto | reverse complement strand
GGCGGGGAGCGGGGTTGAGGGTTGGAGTGTGGTCTGTGGCTTGAATTATATTCCCTAAAAGATATGAAAAGCTTTAATCTCAGTAAATGTGAATGTGGCCTTATTTGGAAATAAGATCTTTGTAGATGTTTTCAGATTAATTTGAGGTCATTGGGGTGGGCTCTAATCCAGTATGATTGGTGTCCTTATTAGAAAGAAATATGGGCACAGACTTGGGAACACCATGTAAATATAGAGACAAGGGAGAAGAAGGCCACGTGACAACACAGGCAGTGACCAAAGTGTTGCAGCTACTAGCCAAGGAATGCCAATGATTGCTGACAACCTCCATAAGATGGAAGAGTCAAGGAAGAGTTCTCTCCTCCAGCTTGCAAAGGGAACCTGGCCTGGCTGACACCTTGCTTTTGCATTCGTAGCCTTCAGAACTTTTAAGACAAATTTCTGTTGTTTAAAGCCACTCAATTTGTGATACTTTGCTATAGAATTTCTAAAAAATAATCAAAGGGTATTTAATAAATTCCTTGTCATTGGAAGGATTTGTATCAAGACTAATATATCCATCAGTCAAGAGTGTTTTGGGGAAGAGCCCTACTGTCCACGGGAAAGTAGACTATCTAGTCAATGCCACATTTTTATTGAATGCCCCCCTTAGGAATGTGATGATGAATAATAATTAGCCCTGCCCTTAATTATTTCATAGTTTAGATCACTTCTAAGGTTCATATAACTCCAGAATATTTTTATTATTTTATGGTAATTAATGATTAAATATGGTACATCAATTTATCAAATTACAGATAGAGTTAATAATAAAAACACAAGAAAGTACTAGTGGAATGAATTTGTTTAGCAACATAGAATTTTGATCCTAAAATAAAAGGTCAGGTTATTAAAGATGAATCTGTTAATATGCTACAACTTTTCTATACATTTTTTTCTAATTAAAAGAAGGCTTCTCTAATACAAAGTTTGATGCATGCATAAGATTATAAAATGACTTCTACAATATATTAAATAATGCCTAACACACAAATTTTCCATATGCAAACATTGTTTATTCTTATTTAAATAAATGACTTACATTTTTAAACTCTATTAACTTGACAAGTATACATATAATAATTGAGAAAGGTTTAGAATTTGTTTTAGAAAACTAACCATTTTGAATTAGACATGCTTTAACTTACTTCTTGTAAATTAATTTATTTTTTAATTTTTTTCATGAAACTTTCAAAATGCATGCAAAATTAGAGAGAATAATGGACTCAATCCCTATATAGCCATCGCCTTCAATAATCGACATTGTAAAGTATTTTAAATAGCCATTTCATGATTCAAGGACCATAAGCCTAGCATCAAAATGATAAAATCCGTTTTAATAAATTTTTTGATATTTGTATTTTCTTGCACCCAGAACAGTGATAGGATCATGGTAGACTCAATATTTTTGAATTAATAATATTGCTTTTTTATTATCCAAGTGAGATTTCTGTTTGTATATTTTATATTATTATGTTTTTTATTTTGACATTGCATGGTAGATGAGAGAGACTGTAGTAAAGTTGCTATTGCAATTACAGTCAAAGATCATTCACGATGTTCAACAAGGTGAAATTGTCTTTTCTTTAGGCAGATCCTTAATCAAAGTAGGTTAAAATGTAGTGAATATTTTTAAAAAGATAATTTAAAAAATCCTTTTCTCCTTCAATCAGTTAACTTTAAAAGGCATATGTTTTGAGATCCTAGTGCTTTTTATTTTAATTTTTAATTTATTTTATTATTTTTTAAAAATTTTTATTCTTTATTGGGATAACATTGATTAATACCATTATATAATTTTCAGGTGGATCCTAGTGCTTTTAAAAAATGTATTATTATGTTGAACATTTTTGTCTATTATCAAAATTATTTTTCATGCTGCATAGTTTTCCACTGTGTGAACTGTTCCTTATTTGACCATTTCTCTGTTATTGGCTACTAATGGTCTTTTCATGTTTTAGCTATTATACTGAACACTTCAATGAGAGACTTTTTATATAAATTTTTAATTGCATTCTCCTAATTATTTCCTTAAGACACATTTCTGTAATTGTAATTATAAAGCATAATGCTAAATTTCTTTCCAGAGGGTTACATTATATTCTTTAATCACCACCACTTAGTAGCAATAGGTATTATGTTTTTTTCTTTCTTACAAAAATATTTTTATTAAAATATAGATAACATACAATATTGTGTTAGTTTCAGGTGTACACCATCGTTACTCAACACTATTACAATATTATTGACTATATTCTATGCTGTACACCACATGCCCATGACTTATTTGTTTTATACCTGAAAATTTAAAACTTTTATTCCCTTTTACCTTTCCGTCCTTTTTTTTTTTTTTGATTTTTCAATTATAGTTGACATTCAATATTTATATTTTAGATATACAGCATATGGTGTACACCATCGTTACTCAACACTATTACAATATTATTGACTATATTCTATGCTGTACACCACATGCCCATGACTTATTTGTTTTATACCTGAAAATTTAAAACTTTTATTCCCTTTTACCTTTCCGTCCTTTTTTTTTTTTTTGATTTTTCAATTACAGTTGACATTCAATATTTACATTTTAGATATACAGCATATGGTTAGACATTTATATAATTTATGAAGTGATCCCCTTGACTAATATCCACCTGGCACTATAGATAGTTATTACCATATTATTGACTATATTCACTATGCTTTACATCCCCATGACTATTTCATAACTTCCAATTTGTACTTCTTAATCCTTTCACCTTTTTAAATTCCATTCCTTAACCGCACGCCCTCCACCCCACGCCGCCCCCACCAATCTGATAACCATCAGCTTGTTTCCTGCATCTATAAGTCCATTTCTTTTTCATTTGTTTATTTTGTTCTTTAGATTCCACATATAAGTGAGATCATATGGTATTTGTCTTTCTCTGTCCAATTTATTTCACTTAGCATTTTACCTTCCACGTCCATCCATATTGTCATAATTGGTAAGATTTCATTCTTTTTTATGGCTAAAATTCCATTGTATATATGTACCACTTTATTTAGTCATCTATTGATGGGCACTCAGACTACTTCCATATCTTGGTTATTATAAATAATGCTGCAGTGAACATAGGCATGCATATACCTTTTCGAATTAGTATCTTGGATTTCTCCAAACAGATACCCAGAAGTGGAATTGCTGGGTCATATGGTAGTTCTATTTTTAAGTTTTTGAGGAAATTCCATACTATTTTCCATAGTGGTTGCACAAATTTGCAATCCCAGAAACAGTGCACGAGGGTTTCCTTTTCTCACATCCTTGCCAACAGATGTATCATAGGTGAATATCTTTTCCCATTCCGTAGTTTGTCTTTTTATTTTGTTGATGGTTTCCTTTGCTGTGCAAAAACTTTTTAGTGCAATGTAGTTTCCATTTGTTTATTTTTTTGTTTCCCTTGCCTGAGGTGACATATCAGAAAAAATATTACTAAGAGCAATGTCAAAGAGTTTACCGCTTATGTTTTCTTCTCGGAATTTTATGGTTTTGGGTCTTACATTTAAGTCTTTAATCCATTTTGAATTTATTCCTGTGTATGGTGTAAGAAGGTGGTCTAGTTTCATTTTTTTGCATGTATCTGTCCAATTTTCCCAGCATCATTCATTAAATAGACTGTCTTTCTTCATTTGTCATGGATTAATTCACAATATAGGCATGAGTTTATTTCTGGGCTCTCTATTCTCTTTCATTGATGTATGTGTCTATTTTTATGCTAGTACCATTTTGTTTTGCTTACTATAGCCATATAGTATAGATTAATATCAGGTATTGTGATACCTTCAATTTTGTTCTTCTTTCTCAAGATTGCTGTGGTTTATTCAGGATCTTTTGAGGCTCCATGTAAATTTTAGAATTATCTGTTTGAGTTCTGTGAAAAATGCCCTTTGTCTTTTGATAGAGATTGCAGTGAATAGATTGCTTTGGGTAATATGGACATTTTAATAATGTCAATTCTTCCTAACCAGGAACACGGTATTTGTATCTTCTTTCTTTCTTCAACATTTTATAATTTTCAGAGTACAAGTCTTTACCTCTTCGTTTAAATTTATTCCTAGGTATTTGATTATTTTTTTGATTCCCTTATAAATGGGATTGTTTTCTTAATTTCTCTTTCTGATAATTTATTCTTGGTATATAGAAATGCAATTGATTTATTAATATTAATTTTGCATATTGCTACTTTACTAAATTTATTAATCAGTTTTAACAGTTTTTTTGTTGAAATATTTAGGGTTATCTATATATAGTATTATGTTATCTGTAAATAATGACGGTTAATAGGTATTATTTTTAAAAAGTCTAATTTAAAGATTTTTTTATGTTTTAATTCAGTTCTGAATATCAGTGAGGTAGAGTATTTTTTTCATGTAAATAGAGTATTTGTGTTGGTATTACATATTCATATTTTAGATTCTTTGCTTGTGTTTCTTTTAAGGTTTTATTTTTTAACCCATTTCCCGTTTAGAAAAAAAAGTGCAGTTTACTGCCAGCATTAATTTAATTTTACATAAATGCTCTGTTTGAGGCTGAAGAAAATCTGACTGGTTTTCAATGTGAAAATAAAATATAAAAACTGTTCTTGGAGTTATTTCTAAATAGAACTTGTCTCTAATCCTAATATAACAGAAATATATAAGTATGTAATAATTTTTTTCATGTGGCAAATTTCAAAGCACAGAACAATACAAAGTGTAACATCACATTCCACACAAAAAATCCCCGTTTCTCTCCAGATCATCTTGCTATCTTTGTTGTGCGAGCAGCGAACGTGGCAGTGACCAATTGGATTTTGTTTCCCTGATGTTGGTGGTATGCTCTTTGGGAAGTGTCTTCCAGACAGGTGAAGAGGTGTGACATCATCAGAGCACGGATGACCTCAAAGGCATTGCTGCCTGGCTTGTGATGCTTTTCTAGCATTCTCTCAATCAACATCAGTCTGTTACATGACTGATCATGTGCTCAGGATTGTCCTTCTTGAACAGGATGTAGGTGTTCAGCACTGTAATATTTAGAAGGTGGCAAAAATTTTTTTTATACTAAATCTTGTGCCTTTTGCGCTCAGTTGGATAAGTGAGCATCTGATCAATGGAGTCCACTGCTCCCATATGTTCATTATCATCTACCATGACATATGGCTTCTCACTTTTCTTTCCATTTCTGTTGTCTACTTTAATCATAGTATCATTGTGGAATGTTGACAACATTGTCACCTCCTTCTTGTCACACCATTTTAGTGTCATAAGTTCATCACAGAATCTGGCTATAGTTGTCCCCTTTGCATCCTTTTTTTCAGATCCTTTGGCTTTTGTTTTCTGTTCAAATGAGCTGTCTCAACTGCATCAGTCCTGTTTTGATGTAGTTCTCTGAAAAGCATGGAAGATGTATAAAAGTTATTGAGGAAGGCACAATATCCTTTGCCAAGAAGATTATTGACCAAGGTAAGAACAATGCATGACAATTTCAGACCATCAGCCGCATCTTTCAAATTTATACTGGGCCCTGTGTGAACAAGGGCATTTCACATGCAACCATATTACATTTTACAAAGTACATATAGCTTGAGACCAAATCATGCTCATTTTGTCCGGATGTGCTGCTTCATAGCTAACCGCCCCTTGAACAGCATCAGTGATTCATCAACTGCAATGTTTCTTTTTGGAATATATACAGTTTAAAAGTTATTTACAAGAAAGTCAAACATCGGTTTGATTTGCAATGAAATCTGGGCCTTTGGTTGATCAGCAGATATAGAAAAATTGTTGAAAAAATGCAGGCACCAAAACAAAAGTAAAAATTGTTTACCAGTCATAATTTGCCCGAGATAAGGTTTATCCAAAAGAGACCTTGTCAACCAAAACATCTTCAGCTTAGGTTTCTGCACAATTCCTTGCAGTAACGTTACTGTAAAAAAGACTTTCAGTTCATCATTGTCAGTGACTTTCCGTTTATTTATTCACAAAAATCCTTTGGACAAGGTGGCTTTGAGGCCAACAAGGTAGCTTGGGTATTCGTTTCATTGGTAATTTTTGAAACTAATTCCTCAGTAAAAAACACTTCAAAATACTGCAGTGGATGAGTGGTATCACTCATATCAACTTTTTTTCCAGGTGTGCAGGTAGAGTCATACCTTTGATGTGGAATCATAACACGAGTTGATTATTTCAGAGTGTGTCCCGAGTTAGCTGATGTAGGGCTATTTCCATCAGATTTCGAATCACATGGAGGACTGACCATATAGTCTTCCAAAGCACTATTCGAAAAATCATCAGAATTGTCTATTTTGGAAAAATTGGATTCATCGAATGAATCTTCGGCTAACAACTGTTTGAAAACAATGTTTACATCATGCGTAGGAATGCTGTTTTCTAGTAGTTGACATTTTCAGCGATTGACAATTACTATATTTCATAAGTGGAAATACCACGACTAAAAACAATGCTATAAATAGAATGATGTCATTTGTTTCTGAAAACTATTGATATATTAGAGCAATGCAAAAATAATAATAAAAGTGAGATATTTTATGGCAAACTTTGGGGGTAAGGTTAGGACTATAATCTGTGAGTATTCTCAGGGAAAACAGAAAATGAGTTAAATTATTTATTTATAAACAATATTTAGATAATAAAGATATTTACCCAAAGGGTTATTCCACAGAGATTTTTAGGAGCAGAGAGTTATGGTATTTATGCAATCATTAAATTTATAAAATTAATACTCAGTAGAATTATCTGTTCCTATTAACGCCAATGTATAAAACCTCAGTAATTCCCCATAGGAGGTGGACACTGAAGTCACTTTCTCAATATGTTTTGCCTCCCCTCTCCCAGTGTGACAGCTTAGTGATTGGGTGACTGACTGACTTCATAGGCACCCCAAGAATAGTCAGCTCAATCATAGTCATCTCATCCTCCTTACCAGTAATTGGTTCAGGGTTCCAGGCCTGCCAATAAGGCATTGATATGATAATAGGAATTGGTTATGGAAGGAGCAGTTGAATTAGTTTGGGTAAATGAGACGTGAGTGGAAGTTCCCTGGAGGCAACTTGGAACTGCTTTCTGACTCTTGAGAGTGTCATACAAAGAGACCATTTCCTTTTTCCTGGATCTGGATGCTGTCATCCATGGATGTGAAGTCCAAACAGTCATAATGATTTACCAACCAGTCTGAGAATAAAGCTATCACAGAGAAGAGGGCAGAGCCAGAAGGGTAGCAGGGATCCAAGATGGAGCCGCAGAGTTAAGTCAGCACCAGAATTTACCCTGCCCCTGTACTTCAAGATACAGAGCTAATAATTTCCTTAGTGTTTATACATGAGTTGAATTGTTTGTTAATTACAAAGAAAGTACCCTAAATGATACTAATAATACCTGTTAAATACCAGACTTTACCCTAGACATTCAAGGCCAGTCAATAAATAGTTGATCTGTTTTCTGATTTATTCTCGTTACAGTACTTAATATGCCTTCCAGTTTTTATTGTCTAAATGTCTTTTCTTCAGTCATAAGCTATAAAAGTTAACTTTTTGAGGCTGCAGATCAAATCTTACCTCTTCTATAAGGTAATTCAGGATAATTTTAGTTGGAATAAATCATGTGAACCTGTAAATTATTATATCATTCATTATTTTTCTCATTCATTCATTTTTTTACCCAAGGCCTGCTGTATGTACTCTAATTCTCACATATATCACATGCTATCTGAGAGACTATTCTGTCCTATCTTTTCTATAAGATTGTTGGCTCCTTAAGGACAGTTGTATCTTTTTATATCTCACAAAGTTTAACAACATATAATCCATATTTTACTTTCTATTAGTCAGAGGTTACCATGAATTTTTCACAAATTTACTGTGATACCAATGTAGTTTTTCTATTTTATCTCTGAAAGTGAAGAGAGTCATTTCCTAAAATTAACCAACAAGTCTATGGTTCAATTATAAATATAATTTATAAACTAGAGGCTCAAGCACTAAGACCAGTCCGAATCTAAAATGGGACTTGAGTCTCATCGTATCCACAATGCCAGCTTTCAATAAATGTTATTTAAATATGGGAATGGGGCCTACAATGAGGAAAAAAGTAGCAAAAACTTTGATAATCACTGAAATGATTATGTTAATTAGATGAGTATATTAAATGAATTGTGACTTTCTTAAAGAACAAAGCAAAACCTGCATGATTTAGAGTTGTTAACTTGTTTCCTGGGCTCTGTAAACCATGAAATAATAATTTTTTAAAATTCATAAGTGGTGTAGTTCCGGGTCTTTCTTTTAATGGTTATTGAGGTATAATTCATATGCCATTCAGGATACCTATTCGAAGAGTGCAGTTCAGTGTTTTTTAGTATATTCTCAGAGTTGTACAATTATTACCACAATCTAATTTTAGAATATTTTCATGACCCTAACATGAAACCTCGTGCCCATTAGTAGTCATTCCCCATTCCACTATCTCCTCCAACAATGGCCCCAAGCAACGCTATTCTAATTTCTGTCTCTGAAGATTTGCTTATTTTGGACAGTTTGTGTAAATAGAATCACACAATATGTGGTCCTTTGTGATTGAATTATTTGACTTAGTGTAATGTTTTCAAAGTTCATCCAGTTTGAATTGGTACCTCAATTCTGGATTTCCAGGTCTTTTTAATGAGGTTCTGAGGAAGCAAGCAAAGAGATTAATTTTTATTAGACAACTTTTACGTGTCAAGCACTGTTAAATGCACATATATTTCGTTGCAATAACTGAGTTTCTGAGAGCTTAATAGTTTGCCAAAGTCACATAACTAGTAAGTAACAGAGCTGGACCTGCAATTCAATTCTGTCAGCTTACGGATGTTGCTTCTTCCACTACATGCTTGTATCAACAGAGCAATTGAACAATCTGTGGGTGAAGTCTTGTTTTGTGTGGTTTCCTGAGGGCAGAGGGAAGGAGCTTTGATCATGCCAGGCCTCTGCTCATAAGATTCAGTGGCCTTCAATCCCTTAACTCATTCATTTATTTATTTAATAAGTAGTTACCAAGAGGCCATGTAGTTACTTAGCTGTATGCTAAGTATCCAAAATGAAAAAGGTACTGTTTATTCTCCGAAGGAACTCACAGAGTGGTGAGACAAACATTTATGCTCCGGTGATCTATGTTGCCCTATCTCACTAAGGCCCACTAATTTTGTAACATAAGCTACTCCATTATATCTATTGATTGTTCTTTCCTATTTTTCTTAATACCTTTGTTTGCAACTACTAAATTTACTTCTAAACCTCTAACCTCTCTCCTGCACTCCAGGCACTGATAAGTTACCATTTCCAACTGGACAACCAGTAAACACTTTAACATTTCCAAAATAGAACTCCTGAATCATCATCCTAGCCCTTCCTAGTCTTTTACAACTTATATGAATAAGTAATTGGTTTTACATCGAAGTATATTAGTAAGGAATTCTACTTATTCAGTTGCTCGGGCCAAACGTGAAGCCATTTTGACTTTTCTTCTTATATGTATCACATTTATGAAGCAAATCATGTTGATTTGACATTCAATTTATACTAGTCTCAATCACCACAACTCTAATCCAATCTGGATGATGGCCAGAGCACCCGACCTTTCAACTCCTGACACCTATGTATAGTCTTTTCTTTGCTGAAAGACCAAAACGATTCTTTTAAAACAAAAACAGCAAAACAAAATGAAACAAAACAAAACAAAAAAGCAAAACCTGAGTTAGGTCATATTAGTTTTCAGTTCCAAATGTTTAACTGCTTCCTCTTTCATTCAAAACGTAATCCAAAATCTTCTCTTTCTTAAAAGGCCCTTCCTAATCTGACCCATGCTACTTTCTACTCTATTCCTTCTACTCTTCCCACTCTATTCCTTGCTAACTCTGCTTAAAAACTGTCTTTCTTACTAATTTTTGAACAGGTAAAGCTTCAACCCTTGTCTGGGCATCTACCCGGAATAATTTGTTCAGATGTCCATATTCTCACTTCCCAGCTTCATTCAGATCTCAGCGTAAAGATCAGCTACTTACATGTTTTCATTACTACCCTGTTTAAACGTGTCACCTCCGAACACTCCTTATCTGTATATTCTGCTTTATTCTTCTTAGCAGTTATCATCACCTGGGAGGTATATTTAAAAAATTAAAAAAAAAAATTCTGACTGCTTTACTAAAATATAAGCTTCACAAGAATAGGAACTGTAAAATTAGTTTTATGTGTCAATTTGGCTAGTCTATAGTACTCAGTTATTAAATTAAACATGAATCTAGGTGTTGCCATGAAGGTATTTTATAGATATGGTTAACATCTATAATCATTTGACGAGGAAAGGATGTGTGTGTGTGTGTGTGTGTTTGTGTGTAGCCTTGGCTTCATTTCTATTTCTCTGGTAGACAGACCCCTAATTGATACAGACTATGCTGCATATTTGTTTGCCTCTTCAGATCTCACCTCCACATGCCCCGCGGCCCAGTGTGGACCCGTACTGACTGCACTGAGTGGCTCTTTTGTTTTCTGCCTTCTAGTTGAACTGAGCTAATGGGAAGCATAAGAAGGAAACTGAGAAGCAGGATACACTACCAGCGGTCTCTGCAAGTTGATAGGGACCCTTTACTGAATGCCATACCTCTTGTCAGGCAGCCCATTTCCTGTATCTTTTCTCTGAGTTCTCCTATCAGCTTGCTCCCATTGTTCTTTCAAATCTAGTGATAGTAACTGCTTCCTACTATTGCTAGCCTTAGGGTACTGGTCTATCCTTTGCTGATTTCCTTAAAACCTGCTCACAATTTTGTAAACAGCTTTTGCATTTTACTCTCCTACCCTGTTTAGGTAAGTTATATGTTTCCTGCTAGGACTGTAAATGTTATAGGAGTTTTGCCTTTTTTTTCCTCTTAGTATTATATCTTAGGTATCTAGAATAGTAAGATCTCCATAAATATTTGCTGAATTGATAACCAAATGAACATGTAGACTTCATTTTAATTACTGTCTCATAGATATCTTTTACTATCTCAGAAGCATCCCATACCTCACCTGGAACATTTATTCTCTTTCCTTCTACATGTGTATCCATCCACTGAAAACTAATTTAACTTTGAATTTCTTCAACAAAATATTTCTAATCATTCTTTCATCTGTCCTGATTTCTCACTGAATATAGAGTCAATCTATAAAACAGAACTTAGTGTTTAATCATACCTAGTCTTGCACTGTTTGTTCTTGTTTAGTGTGGCTTGTTTCATTTGTTGAAGGTAAGCTTCTTGAAGGCAATTATCAGGTTTTTCTATTTCTTTTGTAAAACCTGATCAATATTGATTGTTCATTTCATAATGGTTAGAATAACATCCCTGGATATTATTTCTAGGGACATGGAATCACTGAAATTTTCCATTATGATTTTGTAGAAATAATTCCTTCATCTTAGTGTGGTAAGAATTTTAAAATCTATATGTCTTGAATATAAGCATTAAGTTTTATTTTAAAATATAATACTGCATTAAAATATTTTTAAGGACAACTTCGATCTTACCTGTGGTTGCACATCCTTCTGTAATAAACAAAACGATGACATTAACTAACAGCAAGGATAAATTGCACTATCCCTCATTTAATGCAGAAAATATTATTTTGAAGAACATAGGAAGCTACATGGCTTGATGTTTGGAAAAAAGACCCGTGATCTGGGTTCTTGGTTTGAACTGAGCCACTAAATTTTGATGTGATTCCAGAGAAGTCACTTAATATTTTCTGTACTTCCATCAATCCAGCGAGAGAGCCTGCATATCTTACAAAACAAGAATCTATTATACCAAAAAACAAAACAAACAAAAAAACTCCCTAAACATGCTATGCCTAAGTTAACAAATCTTATTTCATTAAACTTTTAATAAAACTAAATCCTTTAAGTGCTAACCATTACAGCTTTAAAATGGTAGTGTCAAACTTAAAAGATAAACAAAATAGGCAGCCTTAAACATAAGCCCACATTTACATTGAGTAAATATGCCTAGAGAAAATGTCCTTCTTGTTCATGTGCCTAGTTTTTTTTTCCCCTGTGAGTAATAAAATTCCTCCTCCTCTGAAGTCATCAGGACTAAGTGTGATGGGCTGAGCTGCTCTCTGTAATATGCTGTGAAGGAGAGCAAATGTGCTTTGTCAATTAGCTAGTTATTGCCTATTTCCTTGTAAAAAAGATCAACTTGGGCTGATTAGAAAACTAGAGAAAAGGAACTTTTAATTGCAAGAGGAGGACATTAAAACCAATATTGTAGAGAACCAAATGGAAAGCATTAGGATGCATTATTGATTGTTCAGCCTGGAAAAATATGGTAATTACTCTGCAAATAGCAGGAAAAATGGAACAGATCGTCTACTGTTTCTCTTCAAGCTTTGTGATCATATCTAACTCTCAGGGTAATAAAGATGTGAAAGGTACTTTCAGATGAATTTGGAGATGTCCATATCTATGGTGCTTAAATAATGAAGGCTTTCAAAATGCAGCACAGAAATTCTCTGCCTCAGCAACATAGTTTACAAATTAGCACACGTAGCCTCTGACCTTGTAATTTTATATACTACTAAATTGAACCTAGTGAAAATCTGAATCATGCTTTTGAATATTTTTATAACATTTTGAAAGCAGCATACTCAAGTTGTATTTCTACCAGACATTCCAATTCTATACCAACATTTCCTCCTTCTATCCTATTATGTTTTCCCTGATTGTCAACAATGTAAGGATTTTAAATTTTCAGAAAAAAATACTGTGCATTCCCAGACACTATATTTATATTTCAAGGATTTATAATGTCTTCTTGAAAATCTCACATTACTATCTTATTAGGTTTTATTCTGCTAAAATAATGTATAGCTAATATATAACATAATAATATTGTGACATTTCCACTTGCAAAATGTTAAAGTTTTCAAAGAAGACTTTATAAAGTGCTGGACTTCAATACAAATTTCTTCTTGTCCAGTAACAAGTTAACAGCACATTTTTTATATGAAGCAGTAAAGCTAATTGTTGGAAATTAATCCATATTGGAAACAATAGTAAATGTATCTGACTAGTATAAAACAAAGCATTACTTAAATTTTAGTAAGAGAGATCACCAGTTCGCTTTATTTCTAGAGCCATCCAAAAAAAACAAAACAAAACAAAACAAAACAAAAAAACAAACAAGATCTACCTCGAGAGGAAGAATGACTCAATGTCAAAGGTAAGAAAAGAGAAGATTAAAAAAAAACTAATAGACAAGTCTCATAATCTTGGCAGGCACACAGAAGGATATGGAAAATTCTCCTGAGCTGTGGGGCTTTTAGCTTGACAGCCCTGATGTGTTACCCTTCCTGAGTGTACACATCCTAATTGGAAATGTGGCATTTTATGCATACACACGCATGCAGTCAGCGTTAAAGGGCAATACATGTCTTAGTGAAGATTCATCTTACGAAGATAATATGCACGGAGAAGGAGTGGAACAAAAAACCATCACAAATTGTCTTTTTGTAGTTTTATGAATGAGAAATAACCCTTTTTTCCTCCCGCATCAATACTGCCTGCTGAGATTAAGGAGTTTCCCTTCCTCCCATTATTTACCTTTAAATGCTTATACTTTATTTATAAAGTGAACAAATACACTTTTGAGAAAATATGTAAGATTAGTTTCATTTATTAGAAAGTGGTTCTTATGGACTTATACATTATATTGTGTCTTTTCAGTAAATAACATAATGCTTCTCATTTGGAGCATATTAATTCAATATAGATTTTCTTTTCTTCAGTTCTTTTTCTTTACTTGTATTGTTTTAGTGCAAAGAATGCTGTAGTGTATAGTGACAAAGCAATCTATCCTGGTGACTTTGTGCACCATTAAAAATGAAATTTCTCCTTCCATCCATGAAAGGGAGTCCATCAGGCAAACTGCTGGGGAACACTACAAAGTGGACGACTAAGTGGCTGGTTGGTTAAGCCTAATTACTTCACTAGTACCTTCTGGTACAAATGTAGTCACTGCCAAAGCCTGTAGTAAGGTATCTTTTATCTAAACTACATTGTTCCAGCTATCTGGGCCAGTTACGTCAGGAGGGATAAAGTTTTAGGTTGTAGTTTAAGCCTGTTCGAGAGGCCTTTCCCTCCATTACCAATTTTGCTACCCTGTAATTTATTTTAAATAATTTGAGAATCATTTCATTGTATAGACTTACTATCAGTTGAGATAAAGATATACGCTTAAAGTAGAATACTTTTTTTAATACTTAAAAAAAAATTAATTACAGTTGGAATACAATATTATATTAGTTTCAGGTGTACAACATGGTGATTAGACATTTATACTGCTTGCAAAGCGATCATCCCAATAAAGTTAGTACCCATCTGACACCATTATTAATATTAATAACTATATTCCTTATGCTATAATTTAAATCCCCATGACTATTTTATAACTACTAATTTGTACTTCTTAATCCTCTCACTGCTCTTCAAACCTCTCCCATCTGGCAACCATCAAAATGTTCTCTGTATCTATGAGTTTGTTTCTGTTTTGTTTATTTATTTTGTTCTTTAGATTCCACATGTAAGTGAAATTATATGGCGTGTTTCTTTCTCTGACTTACTCCACTCAGTACAATTCCCCCTAGATCCATTTATGTTGTTGCAGATGGCAAGATTTCATTCTTTTTTTATGGCCGAATCATATTCCATTGTATATATATATACCACCTCTTCTCTATCCATTTATCCATTGATGGACACCCAGATTACCTCCATGTCTTGGCTATGGTAAATAATGCTGCAGAGAACATATGGATTCATATGTGCCCCTGAAGTAGTGTTTTGATTTTCTTGGGATAAAAACCTAGACATGGGATTACTAGGTCCTTCTTTGTCTCTTGTTATAGTCTTTGCTTTAAAGTCTATTGTTGTGACCAGAATAACCAGACCCAACTTGAGTGCTCTTAACCAGGAGACAGTTTATTAGCCGGCGGCTGTCCTTGCAAAGGAGCAGCCCCGAAATGCCAAGATACAAGGTTTTTAAGCCCTAAATCCTATTCCTCATTCTGTCTTAAACACAAAAGTCCATCTTTCTCCTATTCACTACCTGTCAACCCACTGGTCAGGTGTGCAAGCGGGGAGTACAGAAGCAGAAAGCTTGTTGTTAGAATGTTATGTTCCTATGGGTGATTGCTTATGTTCCCATGGGCAATAGCCAGTGTTCCCATGGGCGATGGCCAAACAGTAATTTTCAGCTTATATACAATTGATTATTTTTCATGCCACGCAAGCAAGCAGGGTTACACAGGCTAAAATTGGCAGTTAGCGTATGAGCTCATTGTTACAAGTTTCATGATTAACAGAATGTGGTTAGGGGTTCCAGAAACTAGGCCTAAGGTATAGACTTCCTTTGTCCAGTTTCAAGTTTTAATTATTCTTTAACCCTTTCACATTTCAGCAGGCTATTACACTATTTTGTCTGGTATTAGTATTGCTACGTTAGCTTTTTTGTTGTTTCTTTGTTTCCATTTTCATGAAATATCTTTTTCCATCCCTTTACTTTCAGTCTGTGCGTGTCTTTTAATCTGAAGTGAGTCTGTTGTAGGCAGCATATGTAAGAGTCTTGTTTTCTTATTCGTTCAGTCACCCAGTGTCTTTTGATTTGACCATTTAATCCATTTACATTTAAAGTAATTGTTGATAGATATATAATTATTGCCACTTTATTCATATTTTCAATATTTTAAAATTTTTTCTTCTTAAAGAAGTCTCTCTAACATTTCTTTCAATACTGGTTTGGTGTTGAACTCTTGTAACTTCTTCTGGTCTGAGAAGCTCTTTATCTGTTCTTTGATTCTAAATGATAGCTTTACTGGGTGGAATAATCTTGGTTATAGTTCTTGTCTTTTTATCACTTTGCATATTTCATGCCAATCCCTTCTGGCCTGAATGGTTGAAAAATCAGCTGAGAGTCTTATGGGAGCTCCCGTTTAGGTAATTAACTGCTTTTCTCTTGCTGCTTTTAAGAGTCTCTTTGTCTTTAACCTTTGACATTTTAATTATGATGTGTCTGTGTGGGACCTTTTTAGGTTCATCTTGGCAAGAGTCACCAAGAAATCTGCAGATGGCCGCCAGCCTTGCTGGGCTGGAGGTGCCTCGAGAGGCCAAGTCGTGAACCAAAGCTGGCTGCTGCCAGTAGCTTAGGGCTACTCAGTAAGAGGTACAGGGCACAGTGAAGCCAGATGCAGATTGTTTGGGCTTTTTGGACCCTCAGGAGATTTTAGTAAACTCGACAGTATGAGCCATGACAGGCCATTTATATGGAAAAAGCCACTGGACTTGGTTTGAGAGGGCATGTAAGTTGGGTAGGGCAGGATTTCCAGGAGTCATTTGGGAGGGGCAACCATTGTTAGATTTACTGAGACTCAGATACGGAAGCTACCTGCATCCAGATGCCAGGAGTGGGGAGGGCTCAACAAAGGAACAATAGATTCTGCCAGCACTTCTGTCTGAGAGAAAGCTGTCCCTCTAGCTCTTGCCCTGAAGCCAGAAAACTCAGTTCCTTCCTGTATATCTCTGGTGCCTCGTTTTGAGCTACTGCCCCAGTATTGGAGCTCAGAGCAAGTGAGTCTATCACAGAGTAAGTCCATGTGCAGTTCTCTTAAGAGAAATGTTTGCAATTCAAGCCACCCTCTGTCTTAGCCACAATCTCGGCTGGTTTTCACAGCTAGAAGTTGTGGGGCCTTCTATTCCTGGCACTAGAACCCTGGGCTGGGGAGCCTGGTGTGGAGCCAGGACCCCTCATTTTTCCAGAGGGAACTTTGCAGCCTAGATATTTCTCCAGATTTTCAACCACCACACACAGGTGTGGGATCAGCCTGTTCTTCATCTTCATTCCTCTAACCAGTCTCCAGGTGGACTCTTGTGCGTGTCCCCAGTTGTAGGACTTCTGTTCAGCTAGCCCTCAGGCGACTCCTAATAATGGCTGTTCTGTAGTTTAGTTGTAATTTTGATGTGGCTGTGAGATGAGACAAACACAGAATTTACCTACTCTGCCATCTTGACTGAAAGCCAAGGTAGGATATTTTTAACAATTGTAATTTTAGTATTATGTTCTGCACTATCATCATAAATGATGCCTTATAAGTAAAGAAAAGGTGGCAATTTTTAAGAAAAACAATTACTGAAAAACTAAAATTATGAACCATTGGGAGAAAGTTTAGTAATATATAAAAATTATCCAAATAACACACAAAAAATGTTTTAAGCAAATTAGCATTTTTGTTTTTGTCCTAAATATCTGGATAATTATATTAACTATAGCCAAAATTAATCACTAGAAACTTAGTCATCCTGAGTTTTCATGATTACTTTTACTATAATAACTGCTGGTCAAATGTCAAAACCAATCTGGCTTATATGCTGACTTTCTGCTCTTATGTATGACTCTTCTTTTGTAATATTAATTTTCAGACATTCTCATTTAGATCCACAAATAACTTAATTCATTCCAAAATTATACTCCTGAGATTCTTTTCTCTGAGCCTCCTAAAAGGTCTTCTTTCTGCTAATTCAATCTCCACAAAGCATTTTCACAATCAACAAATATGAATCATGCTATAACATTTTGCCAAATCTAATAATCTACATTTTCTCAGTCTTGGATATCACTCACCTGCAATTACCCTACTGAAATGGACTTTTGTAATTCTTACAGAACCAGATAACCAGATTATGTGAATTAAAGTTGGAAGGCAGAGACCATGTGGTGTGAGATACAAAACATGGCTATTTAGGAGATAACATGTTAGGGTCTGATTATTCTGAAGCTCTCTCCAAATCTGTTTAAAATGAAGATATACTAATTACTCACTATGAAAATTATGTGACAATGTTGGAAAAGTCCCGATCTCAGGATTTGCATGTAGATTTTTTTTCCTAATGAGCTATTTATATATGGTAATTTCCCCCAGATGTTCTTTTAAAATATAACTTATTTTGTAGAATAGTTCTTTAGAAGAAGCCAATGAATGTATTTTTTCCTGTATTATATCATTATCCTCACTTATTTTAATTTTAAAAAATTTTGCTGTTTTCTAGAATATTTTTATAAAATAAAGAGAAATTCACTGTGTGGATCTAAATATTTAATAGTCACATATTTAATGAGGGCAGGAGGAATTCTTATATTTTCTCATAAATAAAGACAATGCTATAATAAATTACAAAACAACCAAAAAAAAAGTGACTTGGGCTTTGGTTTGGAATTACATTGTACATGTTCAAAGGGTGAACCATGACAATCTAAACAAAAATTCTCTTTTGCTGCTGGCATTCTTGTTTTCTGGGATTTTGTCAAGGTTGCTTGCTTTTCGTGTTGAAAAAGCTTGATCTGGAATTTATATTGAAAAGCTTAATCTATAAAGAAATGCAAAAACATTACAATTCAAAGATAACAATTCAAAATATTTCAATAAAGAACTAATTTAGGAGTTATTTTGCTGGAAACGACAAGGTTTGCAAGTGGTGTGTAGTTTTAGAAATATAGTTTACTCATCCATTCGACTTTAGACATTTCTTATACACTATGTGTTCGGTAGGCCCTAGTATAAAAATGATTAAGAGAAACAGACCTCTGTCCTTATGGAGTTCATCCTCTAAGGCTGTTTTATTGGAAGGCTTGGTTCTTTGCATTAGTATCACCTGGGTTGCTTATTTAAAATGCAGTTCTGGCTGCCCTCTCTGTATTTGAATCTCTAACAGTAGAGCCCTAACATATTTAACAAACTCTTGACAATCCTTTTGTGCCTGAAATTAAAAGAATGTATTGAAGAGACCTGGAACAATAAGAGACCTGGGGCATTCGCAACTCCAGTTGACTTGGATGATCTTGGGAGTGTCCCTCTACCATGTTTTTTGTTTCAATATTTTTATTCCATAAAGTGAAGGTGAAATAGCTGATTTAAATAATATCTAAGGTTCTTTTCACCACCAAGGTTCCTCTCAGAGAAGGGATGACATTTTGCTATGGTACACAATACTGGGTACTAGAATACCCAGCTTACCCCTTTCTTGCAATGTTATATCTTGTTATTACCTCTGAGAAGGGATGACATAGCAAAAATATAAATAGAAGGAAAAGAATCAAATATCTGACTTTTGAGTTTCAAGAGGCCATGTCCAGGCAAAACATACTAGAGTTAGAAGACTATAAAATGAATCCAAGCCTTTTTTTTTTTTTTTTTAACTCCCTAGATTAGATGAAGAGTTTATGGGCTCATAGGAGAGAGACTAAAAATTACTCAGATTAAGTGACAGTGTTATTTGGTTATAGAAACATGATATTGTTTCATATGTCTTGCATTCGTGCCCTGAGATTCATGTCCTATGATGTATTACAAATGTATTTGTTTATAAATTCCTCCTCATCCTTCTATACCCAGTTTAAGAGTTCACATTTTTGTGAGGTCTTCTCACTCTCTTCTATAAAAACAGGCATTTTCCTTCCATATTCCCACTGTACCTTGTCCCTATTTTTATTATAGTTTGTATTTCATTTTATGCCAATTTTTGCTTGGATATCTGACTTGCTGTGTCTTTAGGGGCCTCCTTCAGGAGATTGAATCTGACTCTTTGCCTGTATGTTCTCATTTAGTGCCATGGATTACCACATAGTTAAATTGCTCAGCAAACATGCCTAGGATTTTTTTTTTCCCATAGAATATGTGAAGTGTTTTGTAATATTGTAGAGATAAAGTGAATTGTTGTAAAATGAAAACAAGGGCAGAATGACAAGAGGTGAGTGCTTAGCTAATGAAAAGATCAGAAAGATCATTTCGTTTCCTAGCATTCCAAGAGAAAAAAACAACAGTGTTAGGCTGAATAATTTTTATGTGATAAAGGATGCCAAATCACTAGAATAGGCAATACGTCTTAGTTCTGAACTCAGAAAAATGTATCATGTGACTTAAGTGAGACAAGTTCATAATAAACTCTCATCATGTATAAACAACAAATGAAGCAATGTGCAATATAACATCACTATTTCATATACTTCTCCAGATAAAAGGCAAGGTACGATATTAAATTGTAGTTCTGAGAAGCCATTTCTATGTGAGAAGAATTAATGTAATATAGTAAACCCATAAGTCTTTCTCATGATTTGAGCTGATAAAAAGGTGAGAATTAGAGAATCTTAGAAAATAAATGGCTAGTCTGTCCTTATCTGGAGCAGCAATTCTCTCCATGGGTTTTCTGATGGGAATTGGTAGAGTGTAGATATTCTGTCTTATTGATTGAAAGGCAATCAATCGCACTTTAGAATTTAGGCATTTAGGCAGCAAGGCTGACATTTGATAAAATAATTAAAAAGCAGAACTAGTGTTTTTTATCCCTGGAGATCTGCTATAGGAATACCCTCAGGCAGGGCCAAGACTTTTCTCAAAAAACTGTTTCTGAGAAGTACAAATGATCTAAAACAATGTAAAATAAACCCTAGTGTTTCCTATCATTGAGAATGAACAAGATTAATTTAGCTAAGGAGAAGGCAGTACCAGAGGTTACCAGAAGGCTGCCTTTATCATGACTGTGACCTTCCTAGGTTTCATTATTCATCACTCATGAGTCTATGAATCAGGCTTCTCATTCATAAATTCTGTATATAGTAAATTTCTACTTAAAATTTTTTACCTAAAAATTCATGTGCTTTGTTCTCATGTATTCTTTTTTTCTTCTAAAACCTGTATGCCACTCCTTCAACCACAAGGTTCTATTCTAAATATTTGGCCCATTAAAAATGTCACAACATTCATATACTTATCGTGTTGGAGAATATTAATGTGTTTGTCCTTTTTTTAGCCACTAACAGAGATTCAATAAGTTAACTACAACAAGAATTCAAGTCATAGAAATTTAGACAAATAAGATATAGAAAATATTTTCAATATAGTTCTTAACCATATCTTAATTTTTAAACAAAATATTTATGAGCAAGCAAAAATAAAACAATATTTTAACAAAAAGTATGATTTCTTGATAAAGAGGATTAAAAGGTACATATTTTCTTTCATGAAAATAAATGTTTTGTTAAAATAATGTGCGTGGCATTTAGTGAATTCTATTGATTATTAAAACTAGCTCTTATTTTATTCCTCAATCTTATATCTGTCCTAATTTTGAATTTATTTTTTCCTTTTAAATAGTATCTTTTCGAACATTTTTAACTTCAAAGCAAATGCGAGTATGAAGTACAGAGAGTTTCCATGCACCCCCACCTCCTCCACACTCACACTCTCTCACATTATGAATATCCAGCACCAGTGGTACATTTGTTGCAATCACTGCACATACACTAGCACATAGTTATCATCCGAAGTTCATAGTTTACATTAGGGTTCACTCTTGTTGTTCATTCTAATAGTTTTGACAAATGTATAGTGACACTTATCCACTATTACTGTACTGTACAGAATAGTTTCACTGCTCTAAAGGTCCTCCATGTTCCATCTATTCCTCCTTCCTTTCCTCAACCTCTGCCAACCACTGATGTTTTCACTGTCTCTATGATTTTGCCTTTTTTCAGAATGTCATGTAGTTGGAATCACACAGTATTAATATTGGCTTATTTCATTTAGTAATATATCTTTTAATGGCTTGATAGCTTACTTCTTTTCAGTGTTGAATAATATTCCATTATTTAAATGTGCTGCAGTTCATTTATCCATTCACCTGATATCTTGGTTGCTTCCAAGATTTGGCAATTATGAAAAAGCTACTATAAAAATCTGTGTGCAGTTTTGGTGTAAACATAAGTTTTTGATTCTTTTGTATAAAAATACAAGAGTGTGATTGTTGGATTATATGAGGTAAGAATAAGTTTTGTTTTGGAGAAAACCACCAAACTGTCTTCTAAAATGGCTGTATCATTTTGTACTCCCACCAGCAATGAATGAGACTTACTACTGCTCCATATTCTTGCCAGCATTTAGTGTTGTCAATGCTCTGAATTTTGGCCATTCTAATACATGTGTAATGGTATTTCATTGTTTTAATTTATATTTCCCAGTGACATGTGATGTGGAGCATGTTCTCCTATGTTCATTTTCCATCTTCATATTATCTTTGTTGAAGTGTCTTTTCATGTTTTGTATATTTTGGATAACAGTCTTTTATTAGATGTGTTCTTTGCACATATTTTCTGCATGACTTGTATTTTCATTCTCTTGACATTGTCTTTCATAGAGCAGAATTTTTATTTTATTTTAATGAGGACCAGCTTATCAATTATTTCTTTCATGGATTGTACTTTTGGTGTTATATCCAAAAAGTCATCACCATATCCAAGGTCATCTAGATTTTCTCCTATGTTATCTTCCTTGAGTTTTATAGTTTTGTGTTTACATTTAGGTATATGACCCAGTTTGAGTTAATTTTTATGAAATGTGTAAGTTCTGTATCTGGTTTCATTTTTTGGAATGTTGATGTCCAGTTGTTCCAGTACCATGTGTTGAAAAGATTATATATTTTTCACTGTATTGTCCCTGATCCTTTGTCAAAAATCAGTTGATTACTTTATGTGGGTCTATTTCTGGGCTCTTTATTATATACATTGATCTATTTATCTTTTCATTTGCCAATACCACACTGTCTTAATTATTGTAGTGCAATTTTTTAAATGAAAGGAAAAACTTGAGAACACTATAAAGCAAAGGTTACTATAAATGTAGAAAGCTGTGCAGGATCTCTATATATACATTATATATCTAGGTGTAAATATACTGAATGATTTTCTTTAACTTAAAAATCAAGAAATTTAAGGATTCCAATCTCTCCTATTTACTGTCCCAATTCTCTCCTATCTTTTAGTAAAGTTCCACAAAATATATTTGTCTATAATTGTTGGCTTCCAATTCAACTCCTCTACTCTCTCTTATTTTTCCAAGTTTATTTTGAAAAACTTCAAACCTACATAAAGTCCTAAAGGTTAGTAAAATGAATAAGCATATAGCCTTTACTTAGAATCACCAGTTGTTAATATTCTACTATATTTGCTTTTGTGCTCACTTTCCCTCTCTCTCTCTCTCTCACACACACACATACACACACAATTTTAATTTTGCTAAACTATTTGAAAGTAGGTTGCAGCTTTCATAATATTTTACCCCTAAATGATTTAGCATGTATATTCTAAGAAATGGCATATTCTCCTATGTAATCACACCATCATTACTACACCCGAGAAAAGTAAAAATAATTCAATATTATCTAATATGCAGTCCTTCACATTTAAGTTTCATGCATTACGTTTGCTTGTTATGTCACTTTTAATCTAAAAGAGTCTCTAGTCTTTTTGTTGCTGCTGTTGTAACATTAACTTTTAAAGATCAGACCAGCTGTCTTGGACAATGCCCCCCATTTTAGATTTGTCTTATTTTTTTCTTTCATGAGTAAACTGAGGTTAAACACTTTTGGCAAGAGTACATGATATATATTGTCACATCAGGATGGCTCATATTGGCAAGTGTTACGGTAATTGGTGATACTAGGCTGAATCACTTGGTGAAGTTGGTACCCGCCAGCTCTCTCCATTGTAAAGGTTGATTGTTTTTCTTTGTAATTAGGAAATAATTTGTGGTCGATGATTTGAGACTAGGTGAATATATGGCTCCCCCTGACCTTCAGTTTTCACTCAAAGGATTTAACATCAATTGCTGATCCTTCATTAAATTAGTTATTACCTTAGTGATTGCAAAATGGAGATATAATTCTAACACTTATTCTATATTTATTAGCTGGTATTCCTTCCCCTTTGGCCTCTTTCATCCCTTTATATTCTTCCTCCCTCTTTGTTTTTCTTCCTTCTTGTTATTATGAACTCATGAATTTTCTTTTATTATTCAGTGGTTTATTATCCATACTGTTTGTCTCAGTTATTAGGTTTGTGGAAAAGTATTGCCCCAAAATTTAGTGGCTTAAAACAATAACGATTATTATTTGTACTATATTTTATTGATACATAGGATTTGATTGTTCCATGTGTTTATGTATGTATGTTTGTGTGTGTGTGTGTGTGTGTGTGTGTATATATATTAATTTCCTTTTATAAATATTGTGCATGCATTGTTTGAAAATCATGGAGATATATGTCAGAATAGATTCTTAGAAGTGCTATTACTGAGTCAAAGGGGGAATACATATGTAGTTTTGTTAGACATTGACAAATTTTCCCTTATACGGTCATGTCATTTCTGTACTACCACCAGTAATATATGAGAGGGCCTGTTTTCCTAGTTTACCCCATCAACATTTTGTGTTGTCAAAATTTAGAAATTTTCTTAATTTGTCAGCTCTCCTATTTTTGGACCAGTACAATCATATCTTTACACAAAAGTCAGCCTCTCAGCAAGGCCTTTTGTTAGCCACCATATAAAAGTACCCCTCATTGCACATTACATTATCTCCCTTTCCTGTCATTATGTGCTCCTTGGCACCTATTATTTTTTAACATATCATGTTTCAGTTATTTACTGTTAATGTCCCACAAATTAAAATGCCAGCTCCCTGAGAGTAGAGATTTTAGGCTGTTTGGTTTATGACCATGTTCCAGCCCCTAGTGTGGTGCTTGGGGCATGGTAGCTGTTCAATCTACATTCGTTAAATTAATGAATGAATCAGGCAGAAATGTACAGTTAGCAAATTTAAATTACATGATCTTCAACATCTTCTCCAAACATTTAAGCATTATATTTGTCAATAATTTTACTTATTATTGAGAAGGATCTCCCAAAATAATAATCAGTTGAAAACTATTTGACAGATATGTATTTTAAACATCAAACACATGTTTCTACATATAGCAATGAGAATAATAATTAGTCATAAAATAGGGCTAATGGAAATATGAAAGGGAAAAATTAGGAGAAATTTAAAATTATATTTTACATTATTTCTCAAAGTCATCTAGACAGATTCTAAAGAACACTTTTAAAACTGAAGACTATTTCTGGCATGTGAGAATTTCCTCTTGCTAAATTGATAAGTCAGTTTCTTTCTAAACCTTTATACAGAGTTGAACATCATTGGCCACTTTATAACCATTGTGAGTAATGTGACATAGTATATCACCATCTATGTGATGATCTGGGAAATACGAGGACTCTGATGGGTGGGAATGATGTTAGAATTTGAACCTGAAGTACTAGGGTGGAGTCTTAGCTTGGCCATTGCTAGGCCTCAGTTTTCCACTATTCACACTACTATTTCCCACAAAATCTTGTTTGTTTTTTTCACAAAATCTTATTTAAATTATTACCTTGTTTAAATTAAAAACTGTGTTTAAATTTATCTTTAAAAAAATTATTCACAGTATCACAAAATTTTGTGTTTGTGACTAACATAATATATATGTAAAATTGCCAATGAAAAGGGCTATCTAATATAAGTTAATGTGATAAATAAGGTAATGGAGATTATATATATGTTTTACATATCAGACCAATGTGTACCTCAATCTTTGCTTCCTCCTGAGCATATCATGTGCCCCCCACAGTTATTTCCTCAACAATCATCTTTTAATTTATGAAAAACTATGAAATGAAGAGGGCGAAGTCTGCCTTTGTAAGAAGATATAATGTGAGAAAAGTCTCTTCTCTCTAAGAAAGGGAAATAGAACACCCTCCAATTCTGGGGGAAAAGTAAGAGAAGAAGAAAGACAATGAAGAGGCAGAGGAACTAACTGGGTAAAGAGGTAACATCAGTATTTCTGCCTCAAAAGAAGTTGGAAGGACAATATTCTGTAATTTAAGGGGAGAGAAAAGTAAGGGAAGCTGATGCCCAATTCTACATCTGATATTCTTGAAGGAGATAGCAGTGTAGTGCGACTCAGACCAACGTGCTGTAGCTGCATCAGTAAAAATTTTTGATCTGTTTTTAGGCAAAGAAAATGCTTGAGTGAATGCTTCAGATCCTCTCTTGGCTGATGCGGTTGTAGTTGGGATGCAGGAAGGACTTCCTGATGTCCTGAGTGAGATGTGGAAGGTAGCTGTGCTGAGATGTAGCAGGACTGCTCAAAGGCCACCTGGATAGGGGACAACATCATACCATGTAGGGGCTGAGGCAGAGGACAGCCTAAGACTTGGGCTGAATGAAGACTGGCTAAAATTCAGAGGGTTTTTTACTCTGAATTTTAGAGCTAAATTAGCAGGGAAGGATGAAGAACCCTGATCATACATGAGGATAACCCGTAAAAATATTGGTGACATCTTAGAAGCTGTACAGTGGCCCAGGGACCAGGCAAGAAACCCCTCTTTCTGTCAGAGGCAAACAGAGTCCTACAGAAAAGCTGGACTATTTGCATGTTTGGATCCTAAGTCCTCAGTGGTCAACACAAGGTCATGTAAGCCCTACCCTTCACTCTCTCAGCCCATCCCCATCTTGGACAGAATGGGATGGAAATAGGGTGTGGCAAGAGGACAATGTTTGAGAGAGCTGACAGAGACTGAATTCCATTAAAGTGTCTATTAATGCTACATGCTATGAAATACTATCAATGGGCAAATGCTTATTTTGTTTATGCCATCAGCAAGGTGGGATTTTATGGGAACATTAGATTGTATAAAATAAAGAAGAAATATTTTTGGGAGGCTTCTGAATAATAGGGAATAAATTTATAAACCTGTTTTAATATTTGTCTAAAGAATTGAGTTTGAGGTTATCCACATACCAACATTAATAGAAGAAAAACTGTAGTTGTTCTTTTTTTATAATCACACATATTTACATGAGTCCTCCAAAATGTATTATCTATTTTGGTCATATATTTTACAATTGTTCTTGATTCTAGATAAAACTACAAGAACTTTTCTTGAATTTAGGCGAACTTCATACTACTTGAATAGCACTGTAATATTTTGAAATATGAAGGTTTTCTTGCCTCTTTTTTGTTCCTACTGCCTTATCCTCTTTGATCACTGACATTCTGTGCCTCTGTGGAGGAATGATAATGAAAACATAGAGAACAGAGTAGGCACTATGTAGGTTTTGATTTCTAAAGGCCCACACCGTGAGAGAACTAAGGCCAGAAAGAATCATAATAATGTAAAAACTAGGCCCAAATATAATTGTTTCTCTAGTGTAAGTGATAATGTTTGTCAGCTCTCAAGAGTAATACTTGAGTTCAGCCTATTTAGCTGCCTAGACAAGTCTAGGGTGAGAGGGTGATCAATTTTCTGTGATAAGGGGAATCTGGGGAATAGGAGAGGCACACCCCAGTTTCAAAGTGAATCTTGGTGGTGGTAGGTAGGGGAGGCAGGAATCAATACTTTAGAGTTTTATCTATCAAGTGTATTCATGAGCAAAGGAATTTTCTAGGGCCTGATAAGATGGACAAGCAGCAGCCTCCCAGAGGTCTGACAACCCCATTCTGGCACAGAATGATGCCATGTGCCTGAAGGGGGAAGGAATCAGAATTAAAATTACAGCCTGTACGAGGCTGGAATTTATAGGCAGTTTCCCACTTTCCAAGAATAGGATGGGCATTTCAAAGAGAACAACTGATTGAAGAAGTAATCAAGAATGAGGAAGGAGGGAATAATGATCAAGTACTGAAAAATAGAGATGAACGTGGATAGGATTCTGCAAAAGAGTAGAAAACACCCTGGACTGACTGAGAAATTAGCTTTAGATACAGAAAAATAAATTTCTATTTATTGATCATAGGACCTTATGGACTGAGATTTCTATCAGCTACTCTTATCTGAATTAAAGTGTTATTTCATTAGCGGAAGTAGCTAAGAGCTTTAAAATTGATGCTCAAACATTACAATAATAAGGGAACGTTTAAAAGAAGTCATATTTCAAAATCTCATTCCTCTGTCTGACCCATGTTCTCAAAACTGTTTCCAGTTCTTGAAGACAAACACATAATTTGACAAAGATGTAAACATTGTATAAATGCTGTACTGAAATCTGATTTTTATCTTAACATTATATTGTAAACATTTTACATGATGCATAATCTAGAGACCTATATTTTAATCATTGGATACTAGTCTGTTATATATCAGAATCTACTTCATTATATATTCCAATTTTTATATGTTTAGGATATATATATTTTCTTGCTATAATAAAGTATGTTGCAAAGGATATTTAGGGTCCTATTACATTCACATGTCTTATCTTTTTTTTTATCCTTTAATAATTATCTTTATCTTAAATTCTCAGGAAAGACATTAATGAATCAAATATATAATCTTTTTTATAACTTTAAATGACTACTGTTAGGGTTACTGATTTATAAAACTCTTGGTTCTATTTGATGTTATTGATATTGTTTGAGTAGTTATATTTCACTAAAAGTATCCATTATGGATATTATCATTTTAAGTATTTGCATATTAAGTACAAATATTTAAACTTTGAAGAAGAGGCTTAAAATCATGCTACACAAAGACATCAGTGTAGCTTACAATATAGTAAAAAGGATGAAGTTAAGAGACTAGTGGTGTATAACATTTTAAGATAAGGAAAAAGATTAAGGCAAGACTAAAATGAAAATGAATTCAAAAGTACTAATTTATTTATCTAAATGGTAGGATAGAATATTTGCAGTTCATAGTGAAGATTTGTATTGACTGTTGAAAATAAGTCTTTGTCTTTATCTCAAATGTCATTTGGCTCTTGTATCTGTGGATACAGAAGCAACATCCTGTTAGGTGTTGTTTCCTATTTCTAAGAAAGAGGTTTACCTTGGGTAGCATGTCTCAAGGGTAATAACTTAATGAACAAACAAAATAAAACCACTCCTTCCCCACCCCTCAAAATTCCTCACTCTGAAAATGGCTAATGATGCCCCTAAATATTACAGGTGTTATATGTACACGTATTATATATAAATAAGTACAAGTTAAAAAATTTTACAATCGTATCAGTTAATCTATATTGACTTGTTTTTAAGTGATTAGTACTTTTGCTTGAAGTAACATCAGTTCCTCACCACATCAGAGCACTATTAAACAATTTTTTAAACTATCATTTATATTTTCTCCTTGAAGATTCAAGATCATGACATTTGTGGACTTATCAGTTTAAATGGTTCTTTAATGAATTAGTGATTCAAAAGAAGATTGTACAGGAAGAAATCAATACAACTATTGATCATTACTTGATTTTCAGTCATAAACCAGAAAGGGACACTTTGATATGGATGCTTCCAAAATATCCTGTGTGATAAACTGTTTGTAATTTTGTCAGCGTTTCAAAGTTCTAGGGAAAAAGAAACACACAAATGTCTCAATTTTCTAATTTTGGTTCATATCTGTTGGATAATATGAAGGGAAGTGAGCCTATTGCCATGTGCCTGGTAAGTTTTTATAGCATCTTAGAGAATTAAGTAGTTTGTGTGCTAAGATCACATAATTCCATGGCATTGTGTCAGTGAGTGTGGTCAGTTAGCCGAGGGTACACATGATCTGAGTGAGTTTACACATAAACAAGACAGATTCCATCACTTGAACACTGATACTATGTCTAATTCTGAGCAGCAAAGTCCAGCTGCATAACTACTAGACAAACTGTCCAGCCTAATTCTCTTATTTGTCTTCCTTTTCAGGAGGAGGGAACAATATTTCTTCTCTGAGCCATCAGCCTATGTTATTAAAGTAAAGCACTATTAAACCCGTTCTAGCACAAATTCATGATTGGCCGCATCATAACCCATGTGGTCGCATCTGTGGAAACAGGACAAAATTCTAGTTGGATAAATATTCTTTCCTAGTTCAAGGAAAATGTTTTTTTCTTGGTTAGTATGTCCCAAGAGAAGTAATTTGAAAAACAAAAACAAAACAAGTAAACTGTCCCACTATCCAAATTCTTCACTCTGAAATTAATGATGCTAATAAATATAAGAAATGGTAATTGTCGAATATGCATATGCAAATATATTCATAGGTAGAAATGTGCTGCTATATAATCATGATCTCTTTTTACTCACCAGGACAAAATAAATTTATATAATATTTTTTTTTCTTGAGAAAATGACAAAACATTAAGCTGTGCTGCCTTGAAATATCTTGTTTATGTAATTAACCCTTATTAAACATGATTTTATTCTGCAATTTTATATAAAGGGAGGTAAGGAAGAGAGTATTTCAATTTGCTTTTGTTGCATAACGAACTACTTCAAACATTGGCAGCTTAAAAGAACAACTTTTTTCACCCACAAATCTGTGGGTCAGCTGGGCAGTTTTGATCTGACCTAGTTTGGTTGGTGCTGAATTATCTAGGAGGGCCACACTCATGTCTGTGGCCTTCGCTGGTAAGCAGGGCCTTTCTTTGTATGCTCTGCTACTCTGAAGGAGGCCAGCCCGGGCTAATTCACATGGTGACAAGAGAGTTCCCAGCAATAAAGAAAGAGCCAGCCCCCAAATGCAAACCCCATTCACTCTTTTGCTTGAATTACATCTGTTAAGACCTCACTAACCACTACAAGTTACATGGCCAACCGAGATACAAACGGCAGAGGAATAGATTCCATCTCTAGCTTGTTTTTTAAGAATCTACCCACATAGAAATGTTGAGAGAGAAACAATGAGCTAAGAAACTACATTTGAATTTTCTCTTCCTTAACCTTTAGGCTTTTCTGTGAATGGAACTGATATGGCTTTGGGTAGAGATGGGAGAATGAGGGGATTCTCTGGGCTGCAGCTGTAAACAAGTTATTGAGAATCTAAAATCTAGCTAAAATCAGGGTATCAGCTCCTAGATTAGAGCTTTAAATTGCTGCAGTTAAGAAGAGATGTCTCTACTCTCCTCAGTGCCACAATGTGGAAACGACATCTTTAAGACATAGGGTGCCCTTCACAGGCAACATCACACTAGTCCTCCAGTGGATTCCCAGATGCCTTTGCTGTAAACCTTAGGGACTGACATCTCCTGGCCTTTGCCTTACTGTTAACTACACCATCCAGAGTTCAGTGCTGCTAAATCCTTAACTTACCACCTTACCGGCTACACAAATCAGGAGATTGTTGGGAATGTTTCCACAATGATCAGCTCTTCCTAAGAAGGTAATGAGGAGGAGTTGCAACATGGTCTGTGAATGTTCTGCATCATGAGGCTTCTCCACTACTCAGCCTTCCCTTGGCAAAATTGTAGTGAGAGTTCTAAAGTAGAGAAGGAAAGCCTACTGATTCTAGGTCTTTTGTGCCTCCGTATGTCTCTGAAAGATACTTAAGTGTTCATTGTACAAGCATGCATATATGTTTTTTATAGTGGTAGATATAGGTACTTCTTATTTCCAACTGAAAGTGATACTAGATTGGTTGGAGTGCAATTGAGTATAATAGTGTATAAGTAGAAATCAGATTTTAGAAATATAGGTGTGGGAAAGGTCTGGAAAATCTGGATCATGACTAAATAAAGAGTTTGATATCAGCACTATTGTGTTCTTTCTTTCCATGAGGGCCTTTAATAATACACGCCCATTTAGTTCTCCCTATAAGCCAGAGTGGTAGGTGTGATTTTCACAGTATTTGTGAGGCATTAGGCTCAGGTTTTAATGGGGTTAAGAGATAAGGCAGCCACACTGAGAATTCTGCACGTCAGTATCTTCAATACCTGCTCATCCCTCTGGAGGCTCCTTCCCCAAGGCATAGGCTATTTGACTTCCAACCTCAGGCTCAGAGTTGCCTCAGTTCCAAAGAAAAAATTGATATAGTGTTTTTCCTAAATTATTACCTTAGTTATTATAAATTAATAATCAATAACTGATCAGTTCTTTAATACAATGACCAAGTTTCTCATTCTAGTATCTCATTTCTAGTACCCAGGGTTCTATTTTGTTCCCCTGACTCTTTCTGCATTAGTAGTTTTTCTGTTCCTCTGATCCCTTTATGATTGGAGTCCTTCTCATTCCTCTTTAGAGATTAGTCTCTGAACTCTAACAGAGAAACTGAAGCCCAGTTATTTGCTGTCAGACTTCTTTTATCCCTTCTGCTTGCTTGCCTTGGATTCTGAATGCCTAGTTCCTTCTCCCCATTACACTTTTCAGGAATTCCAGGACAACCTGCATGTTGAGTTTCCATTTACTCAGATTGTTTTCCTGAACAATCACTTCTTTTTATCTGTTTATTGACTAGATATTATCAATATGTTGTATATGTAGTTTGGGTCTCTTTCTAACATCACAAATTGGTCAATTCTCTTATCATCTGCCTTATTCTGGCTCACGAGCTGGGGATCAGAGGAATGGGTCTGGTTCCAGGTCTCATCTGTCTGTGCCTGATGCAGTTAACCCCTAAGCTGGGTGCTGTCCAGATATACGAGCACTATATTCATATCTTTACCAGTTCTATGCAGACAAATTTTGATAAAATCATGAAAGAATATTTTGTAGAGAGTATTCAGAGAAAAGCTAATCAGGGAAATACAATGTTAAAAGAACAAAAGAATTAGTTCTGAATCATCAAAGAGAAAATATATTTTCTTCAAAAATATGCAATAACCCTGTAAAGATGTTTTGCTCTTTCAACAGCTCAGATAGAGTATTGATAATGAACCTGACTAATTAAAAAAACTTTAAGGAATTCTAGATATTAATGAGCTTATACTTTATTTCATTAATTTTGCATAAATGCCTTTTCTGATAACTCATGACCTAGAAGAACTGTCCAAGGTATTTACAAATTGAATGGATCACTTGCACACTATTAAAATGATCAACGTTGCCTTGACTTCTTTACTTGTTCCCATGACTACCATATAAATTTCCCAAAGCAATCATTTAAACAGACACATAAAATTTTAGATTATTTCCTTTGAAAGGATAAGAGACCTTGAATTAATAGGACCACTCTTCTGGTTGTTTACAGTAAAAGAAAGTATTTCCTCTTCTCCTTGAAATGGTAAGACTTATCACTGTACTTGTATCTTACGCACAGTCTTATTAAGGAATTGCAATTGTAGTTTGCCTTTCTTGGGTACTCGTTTTTTGTTTTTTTTTTTAACCTTATGAGAATGAGCAAAAATGCTGAATTCTCTAAATGGGGAGAGATCTATTACAGATTTCACTGAGAAAAATTATAATTATGACCTTCTACCTGGTTTTACAGTTCTCGTATTTTAGATAAATTAGCCAGCCAAGTGCCACTGCAAATTTTACTTTTCATCTTATAGTTACTTCTTTAAAAAGCTTATGTAAGCAGTTTAATGTGTCTACAATTTTCTCCAAAGTATGTATATAAAAATGAACTTATAATTAGAAATTCTAGTTCTGTAGTACAATACATCATTTTTAACCATTTGTAATAATATAAAATTAATTGCTGCTAAATATTTAACAATCAAGATCTGCTTTATTGTAAATGTTTCAATACTTGAGTAAAAACTTAGATCACTCACAGATTTTTAGAATATGAAAAACATTCTTGTAATGAAAATACAAAGTAATATAAAATTTTATTATCTGAGTAAAATCCTTGCAGAAAAATCTCTATTCAAAAATTTTTTCCAAATGTTAATGTGGACTAAATTAAAAAATAAAAGAGATACTAAACAATGACAACAATCATTAAAAAAATAAGATAGAAATCATAAAAAATAATAACAAACAATACACTTGATTTAATACAGGCCTAGATAATATGAAATTAGCCTTCTACTTTCAGTCATTTTAGAATAAACTAAGTCCAAATAAATATCAGCATTTCTGAAAAAAATTAATACTGAAATTCCCAAACTATAAATATTTAGGCAATAAACAATGTCTGATTTTCTCAAATTTTATTTTATATCTCAGTCCAGGAGATATATAGCTATATATCTATATATTTCCTGAGGCAGACAGCTGCAACTCCTGAGGCAACATATAATATTAATTCAGTTTAGCCTCCTGAATTTTAGGAAATTTTGATGTGAACCACATATTTTATTTATTTTATGTTTATGGTTTTAGTCAAAGGATTAAATGATTTATTTCTGAAATAGCTGTTTATCTCTTTCCTTTTTAAAGCTAAACATTTTTTCTTCTATTTATATAGCAAATGATGCAGAATGAGTTAGTCATTACGTTTATAGAATCATGTTACTTGCTGCTGACATTACTATAAACTATAATATTTCCTGCTGTGAGAAAATGTGATATTGTTTAATTTGAATAATTTATCTTTATTGCTTTGAGAAAAGCAAAAATATTTTGCCATTTGGTACATATTTTTGAAAAAATTAATCCAAGAGGACTGACTATATTTTAAAAACCAAACTCTAAATTAATTATTCTCTTCCTGTTTTTCTAATTAATAGGAGATAAGTTATGAGAGCAGAATTCAAACTTTTCATTCAGTTTTTCTGTTTGCATTAAAAAATATGTATTTTATGTTTCTGGGGCTAGGAAGCATATATTGTGCTGGGGTTAGTCTGATGTGAGAAGGGGTGAATAAAATTTAAAGAGTATTAGATAGGTAATTCATTAAAATATCTCAACTTATACTCAGATTCTACCATCAGATATTGATTATTTTTTATTGACATGCAATATTATATTAGTATTAGGTGTACAACATGATTCAATATTTATATACCTTACAATGTGTTCACCATGATAAATCTAGTAACCATCTGTCATCATAAAAAGTTATGATATTATTGACTGTGTTGCCTGTGCTGTACATTATATCCCCATGACTTATTTTATAATTGAAAGTTTGTACTTTTTATTCCCCTTTACCTTTTATACCATTCACCCCATTCCCTTCTCCTCTGACAACCATTAGTTCGTTCTCTATGGCTAAGACTCTGTTGTTTTGTTTGCTGATTTGTTTGTTTGTTTAAAGATTTCACACTTGAGAGAAATCATATGGTATTTGTCTTTCTCTAACTTATTTTATTTATCATAATACTCTCTAGGTCCATTCATGTTGTTGCAAATGGCAAGATTTCCTTTTGTTTTTAGTGCTGAGTAATATTCCATTGTGTATGTGTATATGTATACACACATATGTATATACATACACATACATACATGTATATATATAGACATATACCTATACATCTATAGATAGATAGAGATGAGATAGATATATATCATATCTTCTTTACCCATTCATTCATTAATAGACACCTTGATTGTTTCCATATCTTGGCTATCATAAATAATGTTGCAATGAACATATTAACTAATTTTTAATTGTTCTCCAAAAAATACTGTTCTTATTTTGTTGATAGGTTCTTGGAAACTGGGACTTTAAATGAAATGACATATAACAAAATCAATTATCATAGGCCTACTGATATGAACCAGAGTTAAGTTACTGTAGCATATTTCTGATAACAAAAACATCACCAAACTTCTAAATAAAGGCCCAAACACTTCTAATATTAAACAATGAAATAAATGTGAGATATACGTACATTTTAGAAAGATGAATAAAGCAAGTAAAAAAGTTATTTTCTAACCCACTTATTCCAGTTCAGGGTCATGAGTGGATGGAGCCTCTCTTGGCAGCTCAGGGAACAAGGTGGGAAACCACTCTGGACAAGGACATCTTTCCATTGCAGGTCACACTAACACGCTCACTTACACTCACTCAGACTGAGACAACTGAGACACTTCCATTCACCTCATGTCTTTGAGATGTGGGAGGAAATGGGAGTCTCCAGAGAAAACCCATATAGACATGGAGAGAACATGTAAACTCCACACAGACAGTGGCTCCAGCCAGGAATCAATTTTTTTCTCATCAATGTTACAATGAAATGGTGTTGAGCAAAATGGCATTATTTCAGGACTGACTGTACTTAAGACAATTATTTTATCAAAGTATTTCCAAGGTTGTCATTGACACCAATTATTTTTACTAGAAAATGTAACCCATCCATTAAGATTAAATTTTTGAGCAATTGCAAAAAAGGACTCATAGATTGGGAGTTGTATTTGTTAGGACTCTTTGATTGCAAATAATAGGAAAAATTTTGATCTAGTTTAAGCAAACAGAAAGAATTTATTACCAGACTTAAAAAATAACCCCAATGTCAGGAGTATAGCTGGGCCAGGAACAAACACCTCGAATACTCAAGACAGCCTCTCTGTCTTTTCTCTCACGTCATCTCTATATGTATGCTTATGTTTCTCTCTTTGAAGACTTTAGTGTTAAATGGCAGGGTGAATGCTGCTACTCAATACTCTCAGAATGTTATTCTCATGGGCTCAGTGCAGTAGAAAGATCGGCTTCAATGGATCAGCCCCAATTCCAGTTTCCCTGGAAGATCAGCTGCTTGTCTCATCTCGGATCAGGGGTGCTATTATGGTCAATTAGAAATAGTCTGGTCATATGGTAGGGGCTACTCACCCATACTGCAGAGAAGTGGGAAGTAGTTACCAGAGGAGAGTAAATCACCATGACTGGATGGTTGCCCCAGAACATTCCTACTAAAGGAACTGTAAGAGTGAGGAAAAGATAGGAGGATACTGAATATAAATTTTAGATACTTGAAATTTTTTCTGGAATCAGCGTTTGATTTTTCTTATCCTTTCCCAGATTTTCCTCATTTTTTGGTGTGTGTGTGTTTTAAACAGAGCTAAGAAAGGAAGTCTTTGGCAGAGTGTATTTGCCTTAATGTGTTGTTTTTGTTTTTGTTTTTGTTTTTTATGTGCAAGAAAAAGGCTTCCACATAGTGATGGATATATTATGGGAAGACATCAAGCATTGCAGTCTAAAGATCTATATTTGAATTTGCTCTGTGCCACTTACTAGCCGTGGCAGTGGTCAAGTTAGTTTCTATACTAGTCAGGATGGATAAGCTATGTAATTATAACAAATGACTTTAAAAATCTCAGTTGTATTTCTCCCTCATGTTACATGTTCACTGGATGTTTGCTGCCTCATGTTGTCCTCAAGCTGGGACCCACTACCTGGAACTTGTCAACAATTTTGGCAAAGGGTCAAAGAGCCCTGTGGGATCATTTGGCACCAGTTAACACAATGCCTAGGAATAATTAATTGGCCTTATGCCACTAGAGAGAGGACCAAGAAGTAAAATCCAATCATGTACTTAGAAAGCAGAAAACTGCAACTGTTTGGTGAACAGCATGAATGATGACTCAGTTTTTCTGAGCTTTAGGTTTTCATAAATGAAATTAAAATGTTGGGAATAAAACAGTAATGTGTGTAAAACACCTGCTAGGAATAGTGCCTTGCATATAATAATTTTAATAAAAGGCAATTATTAATTTAATCAATGATTATCATTAGAATACTTAAGCTTAGAGATATCTAAGCATATTGTCATGCATTATAAAAAGAATTATGAAATTCATGGGAGACAGCAATCTATGGGCTCATAGGCCCAATCCGACACACCATCAGTTTTTATAAGTAAAGTTTATTGGAACATGGTCATGTCCATTCATTGTTTAATGTCAATGGCTATTTTCACTCTAAAATGGCAGAACCGAGTGGAACCAACAAAAACTTCATATACCTACAGATATTTACTGTAGGCTCCGTTAGAGAAAAAGTGTACTGATCCCTATTTTAAAGCAATAACAAGTAGTTAACAAAGTTACCTACCTATTAGTTTGTGTTCCCTTGAAAGTGGAGCCTGAGACAATGATCTGAATGTAATTAGTTTATATTGAAGATGATCCAGGAAGTAATAGTGAAGGAGCAGGTGAGATGATACAGAATGTAGTGAAAGTTAGCATGTAGGTGTATAATTGAGGTAGCTGCTTTCATTTGTGCAGTAACCAGGTTCTTCTGAGAAGTAGATAGAATATATATTTGAATTCCCCAAATTGTCAACTTGAAGGACAGGAGACAGGAGCATTTACTCACTGGCTCCTGTCCCCTGATTGGGGTTGCTACTGGTAGTATTAAACCAGTACTTCTGGGTTGTTCTTGCATGTGGTACCTGTAGACTTCATAGTGTTGGAGAATGTTCTGGGTGGAAAGTAGAAAGATATGTGCAGCATGTGTGAGTTGAGTAACTGTCAGTGGGAACTTGAGTTGTGCTATCCATCATAGCTGAAGATGAACTGGAGGGAGCCAGAGGTCCCTTTTGCATACCTGATGTCTTAAAGCAATCTTTTTCTCTGTTCTCATTTGGCTCTTGAGTAAATTTTATTGACAATAGTTTTGATGTGCAGTGTAATGAGTATAGTATGGCGGAGCTATGAGAAAAGATTATTTCATCGCTGGCATTATATTGGTTGTTGCTTGTAATTTCAGTATAAGGGAGTAATAAAAACAAGCGCCAGAAGGTGGTAAGTGATGAAAAAGATTATTTACCATTTCTAGTGGCTTTTTTTTTTTTCTGTAAAGGATAAAGAGTTGACTATCAGATAATAACTATTATATACTCTGATCCTCTTAGGTCTAATAGCAATGCCACCGATAAAAGTGTTGCTGTTTATCTCTGTTAGGGATATATACTGCTGAAATCTGAGAGGGTATCCATTACAGTGTAGATACCATCAGCCCTTACCTGAATTTGTATTGCAACTGAAACCAATAATTTTCAAGTAGATGGGTTTAAAAAAAGCAAATAAAACCATTTGAAATCAACCTGGAGGTATGTATTATGAGGAAAAGAAAGTCCATTCATGCTTCATGGAAGAAAACTAATATATATTTTTTCTTTAACCATTATGTAACCTCAGTGAAAGAGACAAGATGAAGCCATAAGTTTGAATCAAATTATTAAAGGCATTTATCTGCTAGATATGGTTCCATTAGCAATTAAAAATTACCTTCTCTATTTTTAAAATAAAAAGAGTAGTGTAAAGAAATTACATTTTTCTGCACTTCGGGATTTAAAGGGCCAGTTTAAGGGCTAGTCATTTAGTTTATTGAGATTTAATTCAGACTTTGAAATCATAATATACTGGATAGGATATAGTTAGAAGACAAAAATGATTTTGTTTTCAAAATGCTTTTGTTTAAAAAATTATTACCCAACTGTTTTTGTGGGGGAATAAGTAAATATAACTAGAGATATAATTTAGAGAAGCTAATAATGCTTTATAATATCTTTCATAAAATAATTAATATTAAAAGTTTATATAAACTATTTCTTAATGAATGAATGAGTATGTAATTTAAGATGATGTGCAATGTTAAAGAAACCCTACATAGTTCTTTCAAAGATCCTTCTAGTTAAGATGAAAGCAATTAAGAATTTCTACTCCACTTAAACACTCTCCTTCCTTCCACCTGTGTCAAGTCTCTTCACAAAGGCCCTAGGCACCATGCTCCTTCTGCAGTTCTATATGATCTTCTAACTCTCCAACACATACTCTTGTTTGTGTTTCAAGATCCAAGGTCAGCACCATTGCCCCAGGAGGCCCTCCCATTACAGCTCCTGCCTGCATTGGGAACAAACTCATATTGTTGTTTAAATTGACTTTAAGTAGATCATCTAGTCATAAAATTATTACTCTGTGTAAAAACTTTACTTTTACCTAATATTTTTCATGTATATATATTTTGCTCTCTTAAATTAACCTAAGTTCCTGGAAGGGAGCAACCATTTCTTGTACACCTTTTCTTTCTCCTCATTCAACCTGTTGCTAGATTGAATGCTTATCAGCTTTATATATACTATGCTTTTGCTAGCTAGTCAAGAGTTATTTTTAATTAGTAAATTGGTCATCTCTACATTTCCACAATTGCTGTTTTAACACAAACCTAAACTGTAAATATGGTTTTTGTTCTTTCTCTTATAAGATGATAAATTTGTCTTTTAAGACAGACAAATATATGCAGTTACTTCTCTCAATTTATCTTGACTATCTCTTTAACTCAAGATCCACTCACCTCTTTCACAGGACTGCTAGGTAAAAAACTTGCTGCATTGAAAAAAAAATAACCCATGGATACTTATTTAAAATATGAATTGTTAATATCCATTCCATCTCTACTGAATTAGTGACTTCAGAAAGGAGGAGACCTGGAATCTGGACTTTTATTTAGTTATCAAGTTAGGTCTTAAAAACCCACAAATTTGAAATACATTTGCATATGGAAACTCTCTAAGAATCTCATTTTCAATAGTAAAGTAGACATAATAATACTCAGAAACTTATAGTGGGGATTAGATGAGGCAAATATGACTACAGAATATAGGAAAACCCCAAAACCATAAAAAATCCTTGATAAACTATAGTGGAGACATTTATATTCTCTTATCATACCATTTTATAAAATTTTATTTTAAAAATTAAAAAAAGCAACAAGTAAATCAGTAGGCATTCCCTTTACAAAGTCCCGACTTCGCAATTGTTTTATCACAATTAAATTTATTGATTCATTCCCACCTCTACATTATTTTTCCATTGAAGCTGTTTCCAATTGAGTCTCTTGGATTTTCTATGGTTAAAAGTAGAGATCAGCTCCAGTGAGTTTTTTGTGGATATGCCTTGTCTTTTGTTCAAGGAATTTGAATATCGAGTAGTCTGATAAATCAAGAAGATGTTAACTAATATTAGTCTGTCAACATTATAAATTCAATTTTGTATCTGCTTTCATCATTTCTATACCTTAAAATATGCCTTTAATGAGTTCTTCTGAGAATTTTAATGGGGATCATTTCTTTCTATCTATCTGTCTATCTATCCATCCATCCATCCATCCATCTATCTACGTACCTACCTACATACTATCTTTCTACCTCTTGAGGTTATCTGAAACGAATAGATTAATATCCTAGTTGAAATCACCTGCCAATATATTTTATATTCAAAAAATATTTACAGTACATACTTTAAATATTTATTGATTTCTGTGAAATGTCCAGAAGGTCTGGCTTCCACCTATTTTCTTGCAGAGAGCATGAATTTGTTTTTATTTTTGTTAAGCTTCCTGAGAAGTGTCTCATTTCAAATTCCCTAAATAAATACATGGGGTTTAATATTAGATGAGGATTTTGTTCAGGTAAATAATTTGATTAACTAAATTAAATGAGCTAAATATTTTTGGTATTCCAAAAAGCTCAAGTTGATTTTATCAACTTAATTCAGAAATATAAAGTTTTTAGATTCATAGAGAACAAGCTGATGGATGCCAAAGGGAAGGAAGGTGGGGGATGGGAATTTTAAAAAGAAATAGTTTTAAAAGAGTTCCTGAATTCATTACAGTTATATAAATATTCCACTTATCAAGAACTAATAAATAAACATCCTCCTATGTGTCTGTGTATCTAAGTATCTCAATATCAATCATCCGTTTTTAGAATATTCAATGCCAAACAAAAGGAATCTACAGTAATGATAATATATATGCTGCTTTGAAAATATTAATTTGCACTTGTTTGCACTTGTTCCCTAGGGCATAATTTTGAAGTTCTCTTATAATAATATTGGTATCAGTACTCAAGTAAAAATACCAAGTCAATCTTCTGATCATACTAAAGGTTGTTTGTGAAATACATTATAGCTTTCCCTCTGTGGTTTATTGGGTCAAACTATCGGAAAGTTTTATCAAGTTCCAATGTGTATTATTTTTTTATTTTAAAGTATTTAGAGTTTAACATTTTTCTCTTTTCTTTTTAAGTTCTAGGATATTGATAGCAGGCCATGAATAGAATTAACTATTTGCCTCATAAAATCTTGGAAATTTGCTTTCAAGCCAATGACACTAACACCACTAGGGTACTCTGAGGCATCTATGACTCTTATAGCTCATAAGGAATCTATTGTGATATTGATTTACTAAGCTATCAGTAAATATTGGAAATGCTTGGTAACAAGAGCTGAATCTTACTCAGCCTTTGAAGGGGCACTGTGTGGCTCCATCTGCAGTTTTGCTAAGAATGTTTCTTCAAACCCTGTATTTTTGTTGTTGTTGTTTTGTTTTGTTGTTTTTTATTTTTTGGTAATTAGCCTTATAAATGATGTAATTACTGGACGAAGACAGGGACAAAGGTATTTTGGCAAGGAAACTACATAATTTAGTGGGAAAATTTTTTTAATTGACTAGGACTTAAAGACTACTTAAAGCTATGTAGAAAAAAATTCTTGGTTCATCTACTCAGTAAATGGAATGTTATAATTATTTGGAGCTTTGGCAATGTTAATCTTATGAAAATTTATTTATTCTAGCCTAGTTTGGTCATATCTTAAATTTTGTTAAAAATATCTACCTTTCAGGTTTGACATAAGGTTTAAATAAAATAATGTAAGCCTAACTCTCAGTACACTGCCTGCCATGTAGTAATGAATGGATACTGTTATACGATGACAGTACTTATTCTTTTGAAAAACATTTCACACAACAGAAGAGAATAGAGCATATTAAAAGAAATGCTTTGAAGGAAATATTTTGTTGGATATATTCGGTTTGTATTTTTTTAAGATATTACTATAGGTTTCAATGCCAAAATAATTTTGTGTAGAACTTGCTTCTTTAGTCATTTTTACTCATGTGCCTTAATAAAATGTCATGGAAGCTCTAAATTTCACAAAAAAAATTTCTAGAGGGCCATTATTGTTCCCAGACTTTTCAGGTGATGGGAAAAAGAAAAATAAATGTGAAGAGAAGTATGAAATGTATTGTAGCTTTAGAGACTTGGTTTAATGTAAGCCACTTTAATATTTTAAATTAATATGTTAATATATCCAAAGATAAATTTTAGAATGTAATCAAAATGATAAAAATATTTTAAAAATTTCATATCTTTACATATCTACTTATATGCTTACATACATATTTTTGAAATTTAGCATCATGCCAAATAAGTTTTTATCAGTTGTGGTTATTTATATTAATAAAAATACTAAAAAATTGCTAAAATAAAATTATAATAATTATATTGTCATCTTTCCTAATGACAAAGAAGAGTAATAAAAGTAAATATCACTATTATTATATTCTGGAAGAGTTTTCCCATTAAGATATATGCCACCAACATAATTTTTTTACATGTTGTTTCAATCATGTTAGACAAGTGATAAAATTATTTGTTACATTTTAAAATGTAATTAAATAAAGAGCTTTAATCTTAAAATTTGGTGATGGTAACATCAATTTTTAATAATTTCTGGGTAGAAAAGATCTATGTGCAGCATATAATAGGCAAACAATAAAAAATTATTGACCTATTTTTTTATCAAAAAAATTATGAAATCAGTATAAATGCTAAAAAAAATTGGTTGGAAGAAATAATATTTAAAAGAGTTTATTATAGCTGTTTTTATTTCATATTTTTCTTTCTTTTTCCTCTTGAGTATTTTTTATTGTAACCAGACATCATAAAAAATAACATGAGTTGTTTTCAGTATTTTACCACGCAAAGGAACAAAACTTATTTAACCTTAAAGGATTTTAATGTTGATTTTCTGAATTATTTATTCTATAACCATTAGAGTCATTACCCAAATGTTAAGTTAATATTCTATCAGATTTCAATACAGTGAACAAAATATCACAGGGGACACAATATATTTTATGGTTTGATCATGAGAAAGTAAAGAGAAAGTTTCCACAATGTCGTAACAACACCGGAGAATGCAAAATATTTTGAATGCTATAGAGTAGGAAAATATTAAATGAAGAAAAATTACTAGAAAATGGAAAGGTTTGAGCTATTAATGTGATTTAATATGTCATAGCCTAGTCAGGATCACTCCTAGACGTCAGTCACAGAAATCTCTACACCTTTATGATGCAATTACAAGAAATATAGCACATAACTTAAAATATAAGAGAAAAGCTAGTTACTTGTTTACTCCTTGTGTATGGAAACAGTAAAGAAACTAAGGAGAGAGACTGAAATTCTTCAGTTTTAAAATCATGTTTTAGCTGAAATATGAGAACACTAACCTAAGGACATTTATAATGGCAGATAATCTATTTGGAAAAGATATTCAGGAAGAAAGGTGAGGTAATATGGATTATTATAAGCATCTCTGAGTCTCAGGTTCAATTATCCAATGAGAAAAATAAAAAGGGATTTTCAAGATAAGTGTTTATTATTAGACTCCAAGTTATGGACTGAATTTTCTTAGGGCAGTTTTTCTTTACGTTGAAAGTTGAGAATATTACATAGGTAAATTATAGGAGTTAGAATGTAGTTACAGGGTAACTGAAATGTAAAGTATGTAAATTTAATTGTGTTCACATAACTCCCAAACCAGAACAAAATCACATAAGCAGCATATCTTTGATATGTGTAGAGGTCATTAGGGCTGTTTACATTGGTTCCAGTTTCCATCCTGGACACAAGGTAGAATTTGGTTTAGTCTCTCCTTTGGAAGTAGAATGTGGAAGCTTAAAAAACCAATGCAGAATCATTGTTTCCTTCCCCAAGTCTAGCACTGGAGCAGCACACATGTAAAGAAGGAATCTCATCCTGGTTGCCTGAGTGACTGACGAATGGATCCTCCCACAAAGCAATTGTGTTTTTAAATTTACTTAATCTCTTTGAGTTACAGAGAGCCTATAAAGTTGATATAATAATACGTATATTATAGGATTGTCATGAGAATCAGAAATAATTAATCTTTGGCTTTGATATGTTGTCAAATAAATGTTCACTATTAGCATGACTGTTAAAATTTAGAACAAATGGTACAATGCTTAAAACTTTCTTTAGAAGTTTTACATTTTTCTTCCTAAAAAATATCTTTAAAAAGTGAACTTTTTAATTTATCATGTTCTTCCTCTTTCTTCTCATTTGACTCACCTTATGATTTACTTCTCTCATGGAAGGACATTATAAACCCCTTCAATCTAAAGGATGATTGTCACCTTTACTAGAGGTATTAAGTATGGGATGAGAATTTTGGGTAGCAGGCTATGGAAAATATTTTGAGGCCACAAGAAATATGAAGTCATACCGCTTTGTTAGGGTCTCCCTCTGCTTGTTCTTCACAGGAAAGCTTCAGCCAACTTCTGGTGCAAAACTTTCAACATAGAAAGTATCGCTTCTTTATCTCTTTTTTTTCTTTACTATAACAAAAATCAAAAATTATGTTCACTGTTAAGAAGCTGGCTAAAAGGAAGATTTCTTTAGTTTTTCATAAAATTTAATTCATACCTCCATCTCCATAAAGCAGTGCTGTAGTATCCCATGGATCTTGGTTTTAGAGTGCCCGTTAGAATTTACTCCACGCAAATTTATAAAAGGTCTGAGGATGCCAGAAGTTGCTCAGTTCCAATTATTATGAAATATTCTCTCCAGGCTGTGGAGCCAGTGTGCCATTTAGAGGAAATTATTGGCAAACAATTTTGGCTACTTAGAGTAATTCTAGGAGGGTATCTAAACTCTTCTTGAAAATTATGCTTATTAACTACTTAAATAGTTATAGATTACTTATAAAATATAGATATCAGATATCAAGAATAATGATACATTGAATCAAGTTTAATAAAAAGAACATTACTATTATCTTTCAATTATCTGGCGTATCCATCATTACCTTATACCTTGTTTTTCTTTATGATTTTGCTATACATATTTATTTTCCTAAATAATATGTGGCTTAGTTTTCTAAGTTTTTGAACTTCATGTAAATGAAATTATACCATGTGTGTTTGTTTGCAATTTGTCCTTTTTTGTTATCCAGTAGTGTTTTCCTACCACCACTAAACGAATACTTCTAGTTGTTCTTCATTATTTTTATCACTTGAGATGTAAACGTTAAGTGCTATTTCATCATGGCTTTAATGTATTACTACTATTTTTTTCTTATTCATGTGTAGCTGTTCTTTAGTAATAATGTATTGTAAACAACTTCTGAGTAATAATGTATTGCAAATAACTTCTAGTTTGTTGCTCATATTTTTATTATGTAGTATCTAAAGGAAGAGAAGTTCTTAAGTCATCAAATTTATCAACATTTCCCTTTTTCTCTTTTTGTGTCTTGTAACAAATCATTTCCTTTCCTGATATGATGAATAAACTTTACTGTCTTTAAAAATTTTGCCCTTCACATTTGCTTTAACTTACCTGAAAACAATATTTGTGGATGGTGTCAGGTATGTGTCCAATATCATGTTTAATCCCTACATGGATACTCAAATTTCCAGATATCATTTATCGATTCATCTGTATCTTTCCCCAGGCATCTGCAGTAAATGATCTGCCATAAACGTTTGGGCTTATTTCTGAAATTTCTACTCCACAGTCAATGTCTCTATCTTTGCAAATACAATACAAAAATGCCATAATTTAAAGATATGATAAATTTTTTTTATCTTGTGAATTAAATCTTCTCACTTTGCTCTACTTTTTCAAGAATGTCTTGGCTGTTCTTAGCTCTTTGTTCTTCAATATACATGATAAAATTAGCTTGTGACTTTCTCTTCATGGCCTCCAAAGTTGTGATTTTGATTTGAAATGTCATAATTGGAAATATCTTTGACGATATGGATAAATTTGAGGAAAAGTATCATCTCTGTAATTTTGAGTCATCTAATTCATGAATATAGTACATTTTGCAGGTTGTTTAATTCTCTAATGATTTTTAGTAATGCGTTGTAAGTTTCTCTACAAATGCCATACACACTCTTTATTAGATTCATTTATAGGGACATCATTTTTTATGATATTGAAAATTGTATATGTATATGTATACATATATATGTATGTATGTATGTGTGTGTATATATATATTTATAGGTTCAAACTTCCAAATCTATACCTGGATGAATTTTATACATATAATAACATATATATTTATATTGTAAAATCTCTTTATTTCTAGAAATGGTTCTTGAATGTACTATAATAAGTATAATTTGTTATATATTATGATTATAAATGTATTTCCAAAAGACAAATATTATTATTCATCTTTATTTAGATTTGGTCACACATTTACCTTTTCTTTTCTCTTAATTCCTTTTTGCATCTTATACATCACGGTTTATTTTACTACTGCCAAAAGAATCCTTTATAGTGACTCATTTAGTTTGGGTTTATTCATGATATATTTTTTTGGTTTTTGTTTCTCTGAAAATGTCCTTATTTTGCCTTCATTTAGGTGAATATTTTCACTAGGTTGGCATTTATTCTGTTTTGGGAAATTGAAAATATCATTACATTGACTTCTGACTTCCATTTTTTATTGTTAAGAAATCAATTTTCAGTCTTATAATTAGTCTTTTGAAGACACTATTTAGTTTTTCTTGACTGCTTTTAATATTTTTTCTTTTGTTTGCAGTAGTTTTACTATGATATACACAAGTGTGTGTTCTTCGTTCTTTCTTTATAGTGGTTTGTAAACTTCTTGGATCTCTGTCTTGATGAATTTTATTATTCTTGGCCATTATCTCTTCAGATATTATTTCAATTTAATTACCTCTCTCTTCTCTTGGGATTCTAATTACATCACGTTAGAAATTTTGACTATGTCTTATGACTCCTGTTTCTTTTTATATTTTCGCGTCTTCAAGATTCAGACTATTTATTACCTTCTGACCTATCTTCCATTTTATTAGTTTTCTCTTTAGCTGTTTCTATTCCCTGTTAACTACATTTGTTAAATTTTATTTCAAATTTGTATGTATCTAGTCTAGAATATATATCTGATTTTTCATAGTTTCTAGTTATCAAATAACATTTCCCCAAATTGTGCTTGTTTAATAAGTTGAAATAAGTACATTTCATTTGTTTCTGATAACTCTAGTATCTGGGTGACTAGCAAATGTTTTTCTGCCTTGTTTTCATCTTAGTGCTTGGTCATTTGGTCTAGTGTCCTTATATTTTAGGTTAATTTTTAGTGATGCTGAACATGATATATGACAAATTATAGGGTTAATATAAGCTTCCAGATGTTTTATTGTTCTCTACTACAGAACTAATTAGAGATTGGGATTCGTTCTGTTTCTGGTCTAATTCTACTCTTAGAAAGTAGCCTTTCATGAGTTCCAGCTGAAAGTGTGCTGTACTTATTAGGTTTTTTCCCTCTATGGAGTGTTCAGTACACTACTTATTGCCTCCATAGGCCCTTAAGATTAATGAAAGTTGTGCTTAGTAAATCAGCAAACATCTTGAGGAAAAAAATGGGAATAAATGAAACTGAAGTGGTTTCTTTTTCCTCTTCCGTTTAGATATTTGGCCCTTACATTTTCATTGCATTAGTGTGTCTTGAATGTTTTCAAACTTCTAGTTTTTATATTTAGTCAGAGTTGGTCTACAATCATTATCAGAATGAAAAATCATCTATATAAGCTTGTTCTGCAATTCTAGGGTGCATTATTATATATGAGTATGTTATATCATCTATAAAGTTCGTGTTTACATCTTTTAAATTACTAATGATTTAGTTATGTCTGCTTAATCAATAAATTAGATGTGTCAAAATCTACTGGTATGTATGATTATGGATTTGTCAATATTTCTTGTATTAATTTTTACTTCATATATTCAGAAATTATATTATTTAGTCTATACTATGTTAGAATTATTATATTTTTTCTGGAGAATTAAAACTTCCATAATTTTGGTCATTATTTAGTATCTTTTTTATATTTTATAATAGTTTATAATAGTTTGTAAAACTTTATATTTATCGCAATTATAGATAGGTTTATTTCCCAAAAAGTGTTTTTTTTTTTTTCTTTTTTTCCTGCTCTCTTTTGGATTTATCGAGATATATTTTATTGCTGAATTAAAATTAGAATCTTCAATTTATGGCATATTATCATTATTATCAGTGGCTGTATGTAAGCCCTCTTTTGTATTATGTAAATATTTTCATATTTATTTATTCCCTTTTCCTTATTTTTTTTTATTGTTTACCAAATCCCTCTGAATCTTTTGATTTCATGGAGTCTTACTAAATGTGGATTGATGTACTATATGAATGTATTTTTAGTTTAGATAAATGTTATTGTACTTGAAATCTCCATTTCCTTACATTTTTTTTTTCCAGTTGGCATGAGCATTTTAAGATTTGCCTTTTTACTAACTGTACATCTAGTCTGCCTAGTAATTGTTGCTTAGAATTTCATGGTGTGCATTTACTATATTTTAACTATTTGTTTTTCCTATAGTCTGCCACCACACACATAAAAAATGTTTCAGTGAAGCTTATTTATATATGAACCCTAAAAATCTATTTGCTTTTCATATCCATTGTCTTGCTTTCTCCATTATAGTCTCTGCCTCAGAGACTGACATGTATAGACTAATAATTGTGTTTCTTTGCCTTCTGTCACCTAGAAGGGTTTAGCTAACAATGATTACCACCAGAACAATGATGGAAGAGAGAAAAGGAATTCAGAGTATTTATTACTTTGTGTGGTCATCTCAAGTTGACTTTGTTGCCTTATCTGCATTTATAGTTCCTCTCATTTTCACAGGAGCCATTTTCACAGGATTTTCTTCTTAAGAATTCTTATAATTGCTTCTTCTCCTCATCCCTTTGGGTCTAGAAGTAGTAACAGCCCCAAATACTGAACTCTTATTTTAGGTTCCTCTACATTACACTCATCCCCTTTTAATAATCTTTTAAGAAACTTCCTTCAAATTATTTTAATAAGCTGGGGTCTTGACTAATTTAAACTTTTATGGAATGCTAAGAGAATTATTTTTTTACTGTTACTATTAATAATATTTAATTCATCAAAATCTAAAGCTAATCAATACTATTGCCTCACAAATGACATAAGAACAGAAAAAACTTTTTCTTTGTCATAAATCCTGTGGATTTACATTTGTTTTTGTTTTGTACTTTAGAATATCTTTTGTGTTTAAAAATTATCAAGATGTAATTATTAATGTAAAAAGTTAATTTTTGTTTAGTTTTACTCACATTTACCATTTTTTCTTTTCATTCCTTTTCGTGACTCAAACATTTTATGTTGGGTCACTTTCCTTTTGCTTGAAATACTGCCTTTAGAATTTTTTTGCAGTTTATATAACTTGAGGTTGATAATTATTTTGTTTCAGCACATTAATGATATTATATCACTGTATCCTTCCTATCGTTGCTGTTGATACGTTAGCTGTCAGTCTAATTATTCTTCCCTTGAAGCAATCTGTGTTTTCTGTTTGGTTGTTTTAAAATTTTTTTGTGTTTTCCACTTTTATTGTGGTGTGATTGGATAAGTTTCTTTTTATTTATCCCATTTGGAATTCATGGCCTTCTTGAATTTGTATCGGTAATTTTCAACTTTCCTTGAAATTTTGATCATTACTATTAAAATTGTTTCTGCTCTATTCTAGTCTTCTTATGTAATTGCAATTTTATGTTAAGTTGGACTTTGTCACTTGGTTCATGTCTTTCAAACTTTTAAAAAAATGTCTTTTCATTGTATTTCTGTGCTGTTCTCTGGATTGCTTTTTTCAGATATATATCAGAATTTACAGTTTCTGTATTTAACTGTTCTAATCTCCTATTAACGTATTCATTGATATTTTAATATTTCTTTCTAGAACTTCTATTTGTTTACATGTCAATTATTTGGTAATTCAAAAAATATTTCTTCCTGTTTGTTTCATTGTTACTCTATTATATTACTACTTTAAACTTTTTATTATATGTTTTTTAAAATTTGTATAAAACACAATTACATGGTATTTTATGTCTGACAGTTTCAGAATATCACATCTTCTGAAGAACTAATACTGTTGTTCCTCATGGTGTCTTGTTTCCTTGTGTCTTTGTTTTTTTGACTGAGTGCTCCTATTCCTTGAAAATTTTTTTGTGTTAAATATTGAGAACTTATATGAAAGTTTTTTTCTCCAGTAATTTACATTTGTTTCTTCTAGGGATCTGAGGCATTTCCAATTAATGACCACTTTTAATCAAACTCTTAACTTGAAATTTTTTGAACTATGCTGATGGTAAACTGAGGGAAGACATACTTATGGTTATAGATTCCCAGGGGAGACCTCCTCAAGCTCAGCATTAAGTTTCACTTGGGCAATTTTCTAAAAATGTTTCATAGTAGACTTTTGGGATCCAGGGTTATTTCTAGTTCAACTTTACATTGAAACTATAGACTTTTGAGTTCCTAGGAATATCTGGAAGCTTCCTAGTAGCCTTTCTACCTTGAATGTTTCTCGAGCTTTTCTTCAGGCATTCATTTTCTTAAAGCCTTTGAAAACTAAAGCTGAATTTCTCTTCGCCAAGAGAATCTCTCTCGATATGTTAAGTAAGCTTCAGTGCTCTGCTAACATCTCTGAGATACAATTTCTACTCTGTTTTTAATCTCTTTGTAATTCTCAGTGTTTTTTTCAGTTCATTAATGTGTTTTTAATGGATTAGAAAAATATTTAACATTTTTAGTTCGCAATGATAGGAGCAGTCAGAGTGTCTAATCTATCATTACTCCTGGAAACAGTTTTAATTTTGTGGAGTTTTGACAGTATTGTATATATTTCAGTCATTCAAACATTTACATTTTGGCATGATTCATATTTACTTTGTTTAGAACAATATTAGGAAAGAAGATTCTGTTTTTACTATTACTAAGGCACATTTCCTTTTGATATCGCAGTTGTTTTATCATTGCTATGGGTAATGGATCCTCCTGAAATGTGATTGCACAAGGCAGTTTTCTATATGTGTCTTCTGCAATTCACTAACAGCTTGTTTGATTTTCATAACAAAAAATAATTCTTTCCATATGCCAAAAGACAGCTCATTTAAATAAGCCTGGTTCATGGTTTATCAATTTGATCACATCAGTTCTTTGAAAATATAGGAGTTTATATTATAGTTTAGGACAAATTGCTTTCTCTAGTTTTATATTTTACTAGAAAACAAACATAATTTGTAATGCGATGCCATCATACTGATAAAACAAGAAGGGATTTATCCTCTATTTCATCAAAAAATCAAGTGTATACCATATTAATGTCAATAATGAAAGTGTTTCTTGTGCATTTTAAGGATCAAAGTAAGCTAAATGGCTTCATCAAGATAACCTCTTTGTCACTGGTCACAGGAGCAAAGCAAGGTCAAGATATATAATGAAGAACACTTTTGTTTTCGCATATTCAATATCTATTTTAGTTATTTCCACTATGAAATTCAAATCAGGAAAGTGTGAAAGCCTTTCCAAAATCATAGCACATAGTATACACTGGTAAACTTTTTTTTTTTTTAAGTTGTATATTCCTGCCTTTTCTAATAACTTTGTAGAGCCTATAAGAACTAAAGCACGTATCTTATTACTTTTTTCCCCACAGAGGATAAGAATAATATGAAGTAAATATCAATGTAACTGGTTAGAAATAGATATATGATATTATATATCATAGTGAGATATAGCTATAATTTTGAAGTTAAAAAGTTTAGAAGTTTCAAGACTCTAAATTGACTCTCATTATAGGTGACTAACAGAGAAACAGGAATCCATTTACACAAGGATCCTTTTCTATGAATACTCTTAATGTCAAAAAAAAAAAAATACCAGAGCAAAACCAACCCCAAAACTTAAAAAAATAATTAAACTAGTCAGATTCATTATTCTGTCTGTTTAAAGACAGAATTCAATTTATTGTATACTGATAAACGTTCACATTCTGTCTTTAAAAGGTGAAAAAGTTCCACATAACTGTTAAAACTCTGGAACAACTTTAACTTTTTATTTTACTATAGTCTGTACGATAATTATAAAGTAACTAAGTACATAGAATTTATTTCAGCTAGGATTACCCCTCTCCCCACTCAACTTTGAACCCATCATGCAAAGCTACTTTTTCTTGAAATCACTGGAATAGCTTTTTGGTATACAGAGAAAAGCATGCTGGGAAAATACATGCCAAGAATAAAATGGCATTTTAAGTAGCCTTGTTTTTATTGAAAACAGTAATAGTGATGATAATGATGATGATGATGGTGGTGGTAGTGGTGATGATGAAGATGAAAAACGAGACATGATTACATTTTATTTGGCATGCCAGAATAGCAATGTTTTTCTTTTTCCCAAGTGGAGTTTGGAGATTATAGATGAGAAAGGGACACGTGAAAATCTATGTCTTGTGGATTATGTATTTCTGAGAAATGAGTACAGAGAATATCAACAGTGTCCCTAAATTCTTCTTCCAATTTATTGTATACTGATAAACACTATTTCTTACTTTTCCAAATGCATAATATAATGAATATAAGTAAATATAAGGCATGGTTCTTGTTCTCAGATAAATTATAATCCAGGTGGGAGAAAAAAACTATGTAATTCTTATTGATGTCCTCGCCTAAATGTGCTCAGGTTGTTTCCTGGACAACTGTGATTGTGGCAGGGGTCTTATGTTGGCCACTAGTTTCCTGTTTTTTTTTTGCACCCATAAGATTTCATCATTTCTGTAAGTCTGAAAAGAAATTGATTTTACACAGTGTATTTGGGGACTGGATTATCACTACACTTTAAAAAAGTTTGAAGAATATAAGTACAGAGAACATACACTTTTCATTTTCAGCTCTGTTCCATAGGGGTGATTCTTTTATTGAGAAACACAGTCTTCAACAGATACCATGATTAGGAAGATAACCAATAATATAAGTTTTTTTTGGCAGTGGATGTATATAAAAGATAGAATCTTATAGAAGTTGGGCAATAGATGCCGATCATCTTCATTTTTCTCACATACTTCTCAAAGAATTTATTTGCTATGGCCGGGAAAGTCTACCAGCCCACATGAAACTATCATCCAAGGTACAATTGATCTAATCATAGGTAGAAAAATTATTGAATTTATGTCAAGGAGATGATCTCTTCTATGAATTTCAGTTTGAGACTCAGAAAATCTAATCGTGGTATTCAGGTTCTAGATCAAGAAAAGTGCAAAATCAGGGCTACAAGGCATTTGTTGCCATCTTGAAAGAAAAGTATGGAAATTTAATCTGCTTCTGCAGAGCAATCTGGCATTCAGTGAGTGAAAGAGAGAATTAGAGCCTTACAAAAAAGATCAGATGACACGTGACCTGGGAAAGATGGGAAGAGACATCCTAGCTTTCTAATTTCTGGTTCATGTCCTTTGTAAGAACAGAAAATAAATGTGCCCTTGAATTCTTTGAATTCTTTCAATAAATGTTAATTTAAGTTAGTTTGATTAGATGTATATTTCTTGAAATCAAACAATTCCTAATAGTGAATAGAAGTTACTAATTGCTGATATAACATCTATCTTTTCTTTTTCTACCTTTCAGAATCCCTACATTATTAACTATAGCAATATTTCCAGCTAAAGGACTTATTTCTAAGCCTACTTTGCCATTAGAAGTTGTCATGAGAATAAGTTCTGAAAGATGAGATATTAGTAGATATGCTATGTAAGACTTCTAGGCAGTCTCTAAGGGAAGATAAAAACTGCTATTTCTTCTCTTTTGTTTCTCTTTCTTGTTGCTTGATATATGAACCCATTGATTGGAGCTCAGTAGAAATAAAGCAGCCTTTGGGAACATGATTAGGCCATGAAGATAAAAGCTTGGCATGAGGATATTGGAGTAGAAAGTGGAAGACGCTTGAGTTCTTGATGGCTTTGTGGAGTATCTAAACAATAGGTGCACAAACTTTTCCTTTAAAGAGTTGCAACTGCTCAACTCTGCTATTGCAGTGTGAAAACAGTTATAGGTGATATGTAAATGAGTGGATACGACTGTATTCCAATAAAAAGGGCTGCAGTTTACTGACCCCTGCTCTAGATCATTGTTGTACTGCCTACCACCAGATTTCATTTATCTGTTGAGATAAACTCTTTGGAGTTCAAGCCACTAGTATATTTGTCTGAACCAGAATTAAGACAAAAAGTAATGAATCATAACTGAAATGAATTGAATTTCAGATGTAGAGATTATTTTGAGCAAAGCCCATCTGGAAAGGTTTAATGAATATGGGATCTAAAGTGCATATTGAAGAAAGACCACTTTTTATACGTGAGAGAATAGCATTCCAGGAAAAGAGATGACAAAATTGAAAAGAAGTGAAACAGTGTAGTGTATGTGTCAAGGACTTGTCTGACCAGAGTGATAGGCTCAATACAGAAAGGAATAAGAAACAGAATTAGAATTATATCCTATGATTTTATTGTTAAAAGGCACTAGAAGACAGGCTAAGGAATATGTTTTCCCTCTCTTTCATTATAACTCATTGTCTTTGTGTTTCCCCCCACCATCACCCTGACCTTATTCCTTCTCCTCTTTCTTACTCTCTTTCTTTTCTCTCTTCTAACTTGTTTACTGATCAGCAGTCAATCTGGGATAAACATTAGCTAGGATGCTATAAAGAAGTCATTAGTGAAGTGACTACTTATTCTTAGGGTTTGAAAGGCATTTTTCCCTTTGTTTCTGATCATATATAGAATATTGGAAGAAGCTGTGTTTACTCTCAAGAAATTTCTAGGTTTAAAAAGACAATTCAGATCAGGCAAAAGATGAGATAATTTAGAAAAAGCCAAAGGCCCTACTCCTGTAACCTTTGTGTACCTCTCCACCTCGTCAAGTCCAACTATTTAAAATCTCATTCGAACTGGATAAACTTCTTCCTACCCTAACTTTCTATTTGTTATCAAATGTCTGCATCTATTCATTTTCTCTGTTTCTTCATATTTGCCTTCTTTGTATTAAAGAGGTAGTTCATTTTTTTAAATACAGAATGTTATTTTTTTATTTTGCTTCTATATTTGAAAATATTTTTAACATTTATAGTCACCAATCTGGCATATAACATCATGTAAATTTAAGGTGTATAATGTGTTACTTTGATACATTTATGTATTGTCATATGAGTGGCATAGTAGTGATATTTACCATATTACATAATTATAGAACAATGTTGTCTATATCCATTATCATGTGCATTAGATCTCTTGGCTTATTTACTACATCCTGCAAGTTTGTACCCTTGAATAACATCTCTAACCTGCATTCCCTGGTAACCACCATTTTACTCTGTTTTTTACAAGTTTGACATTTTTAGATTCCACATATAAGTGATAAGATTGAGTATTTGTCTTTTCTCTGGCTGGCTTACCTCCTTTAGCGTAATGTGTTCAAGTTTCATCCATGTTGTTGCAAATGGCAGGATGTCTTCCTTTTTCATGTCTGAATAATAGATATTCTAATTTACTTTAATAGATATTTTCTAATATACCATTTTAATTCATTTGTATTTTTTTCTATATTTTTAGTTATTTTCTTAGTTATTGTCATGGAATCACAATTATCATCTCATTTATAACAATATAATTAGGACTATTATCAACTAAATTTCATAGTATACAAATTTTTGTGCTTGTATAGCTCCATTTCTCTTCTATTGTTTGTTCAGTGACTTTCAAATTAATTCTGTGTAACCTGTATTCTTTGGCATGTGCAGCCACAGAAGTCTCTGATCACTTAGCTTAGTGGCCAACTAATGATTCACCATAGATTCTCTTATAAATTCAGAATAAATAAGTTTCCTCGTCTTTGTAAGGGGCTCTGTGTGCATGTAGTGCTTGCCTTCAATACTCAGCTGGCAATTAACATCTCTGCCTTAGCGTTTACTTTCTTGTGAAGAGTTTCAAGTTCAGACAGAGGTGAGAGAGAACTTGGGGCCTTCTCAGGTCTTTCTTGAACATATGTACAGACATGAGCATGTTCAGTTTTACGTATGCAAATGACCCTCTACATTCCCAGGAATATGTTGGAGCTTTTCAAGAGCTTATGGACATCTTAGTCCCCAACTTTTCACTTAAGCTTTTGGTCAGTCTATTATTTGCTTCAGTTGTGATTCACTCCCTCAGGCAGTCATGAAGTTAAACAACTGCTCGTATGTTTTTGACAAATACTCCCAGAGAAAAGGCTTTTAGAACTGGGAAAGTTCCAACTCAGGTCAAACAAAGATGGCCTTACAAGTAAGGTTTTCCAGAAAAACAGCAAACAGTTCAAGTAATGACAATCACCTGGGAATGGGGCTTAGAAGACGTTTCAACTCTGTTCCGTCTTCTCCAGTGACTGTCAGGCTGCTAGTTTTTACCATGAAATGGGGTGTTGTTTTTTAAAGTTACAGTAGAGCTGGATAGCTAGGGATGGAACTCTAGTAAGTTTAAATACCACAGAGCTCACTGTTCCAACTAAGACTCAGTTACTTTTCTTGAATAAATACTCCTTGGATTGCTACAAGTCTTGGGTTAATTTCCAGAGTCAGGAAAGGTTAATTGTGACACTTTTTTTTGCCAATTTTCTCATTGCTTTTGTGAATAACATAATTTTTGGATGTTTTTCCTCTCCTTTTCACCAATGTCCTTGTCCTAATTTTTCTGTTATTCAGTAATTTACAGTAGAAAATTTTACATTGTTTCAGAAAATATTAATTGGATTTTCAAGTCTTAGTTTTTATATGCCTGATAGAACAGCAGAAACAAACAAAAAAATATTTGAAGTTTATCTTCTCTCTTCTCTCCAGAATCAACATGAGGTATAGAAATTATTATATATCCAGTAAACGTAGAGTGATAAAGTTCCTATTTTTCTTTCTTTTGGTAGATGTTTTAGGGTTTAATTCTTGAAGTAGGGTGATAATGACAAGAATGTATTTAAACTTTATCCCTTTTTTACTTTCAATATTTGCCCATGAGCTCTTCTCAGAATTGCTTCACATGAACCTAAATATGGGAGGAGATCCAAATGATTCTTCTTCACTCCTCATAAGACACAATGTATGAAGAAAAGAATAGTGACTTTCAAGTAATATGCGCTATAGAAAAATTTTTTTTTTGCCTAATTTGTGGTTGAAGACTTCAGTAGGCACTCAATAAATGCTTGCTAAGTGACTAGTCCTCAGTGTATTACTGTCCTTAGATCATTTCTCTGAGGAGTGGATTCAATGAAAAAGGATATGATTTAGTGAATTATGATTATGTGTCTGGCACAGGTTCACTGGGGAGATCTATTAAACTCCATAAAACCTATACTACTACTCTGCAGATTAACGCATCTGAGGTTCTTAAGTATAAAGGGATACCTATCGAACCAAAGCTGACTTTGCTTTAAATCCTCTAAATGTGCTGACTTCATTTGATACTTCTGTCTTGATAGGAAAGTCTCAGCTTCCTGAATAATGATAAGTAGGGCATTATAATAAATGTGGACTTGGTAAGTGAACAGCATCATTGTGTGTGCTCTCTGCAAGCCTGGGAAGATGAGACTGATAATTTATAGTAGAATAATCTTGTGTCCAGTCCCTGTGCAGAAATTAAATATATGGCTTTTTAGTAGGTGTTTCAGGAGGCTGTCATGCTTAAGAATTTTATGAAATGATGATCAAATAAAGGACTCGAAGAGATGTTAAATAATGATTTAAATCGAAGTATAGGAGCTAAGGGGAAAAATCTTGAATGATTCACTCTAAAGACTATTAGTTGAAGGAGAGATTAGATTCTAAAGGTTGTGATTATATTTTACATGGCATACAAAAACTCCTACTAAATCTGCTTAAAAATTTTAGCCAGGGAAGAATGGAATGGCACAATTATTTTTAGAAAAAGCACAGGAAACAAATATAATAGTTTCACTAGTATCTGTAGTGAGTTATATAGCCTTTGTCTATTGGAGAAAACTGAAATATAATAGTTTCACTAGTATCTGTAGTGAATTATATAGCCTTTGTCTATTGGAGAAAACTGAAATATTGGAAGTTGCACTATTTCAGCATTGTAAAAGAACACTATTATTCAAAGAGGAATGGAAAGAACAACAACAACATAAAACACAAAAACAAAAACACAAACCATGTTTTTTAACAAAATGAGAATCTGGTATTTTTATATGGATGGCATATGTTTTATTTTAGTAGACTGGGAAAGATTCTCTTATTCTTATATTAAAAAATATTGTTTAGCTCATTGCCACATCTACTGTAAGGGTGAAGACCATTCTCAGCAATCAGACTGCTGACATTCCAGAAAACGTGGATATCACTCTGAAGGGACTCATAGCTATTGTGAAGGGCCCCAGGGGCACCCCGTGGAGACACTTCAATCACATCAATGTAGAACTCAGTCTCCTTGGAAAGAAAAAGTGGAGGCTCCGGGTTGACAAATAGTGGGGAAATAGAAAGGAACTGGCTACTGTTCGCACTATCTGTAGTCATGTACAGAACATGATCAAGGGTGTTACATTGGGCCTTCGTTACGAGATGAGGTATATGTATACTCACTTCCCCATCAATGTAGTTATTCAAGAGAATGGTTCTCTTGTTGAAATTCGAAGTTTCTTGGGTGAGAAATACATCTGCAGTGTTCAGATGAAGTCAGATGTTGCTTGTTCAATATCTCAAGCTCGGAAAGATGAGTTAATTCTTGAAGGAAACGACATTGAATTTATATCAAATTCAGCTGCTTTGATTCAACAATCCACGACAGTGAAAAATAAGGATATTTTTGGATATTACCATCCAAAATACAAAG
>NW_006436811.1:20872308-20874585 GCF_000325575.1 Pteropus alecto | reverse complement strand
AAATAATAATAAGTTTAAACAAATGATGTGTCATCTTTACCCAGTTTTCTTGATTAGTCTTCTTTCTTGATTTTTTTTATTATAATCCCTTTTTTAATTCATTTAATGTTTTCCCTTCTATAGTAGATTTCATTCTTCTTGAAGGTACAACCCAGAACATTGCATTTGTATCCTTCATATTGTATTAAGAAAATAGCTGTTTTAAAACATGATTTTTACAATCAAGTAGCTTTTAATTATAGTTGAATTATTGCAATGGAAATTATGATATTTGCTACTCAATCAGCTTCTCTTTTACCATCAAATTAAATTCTATAGTGCTAAATATTTGTAGCAATAAAATAATCTCTATCCCTTTCACTTCCCTTACATTTTTATAGTCATTCCATTTTCCTTTACCTCATATTTTATTCTTTCTACTAGTTGATTCATAGGTATTCGAAGGCAGTAGAATGAATGAATGAATGGCTTAGAGTTCAAACTGTGCTTTGACTCACTTCCTGGCTCTCACCATTATCTCATATAACCTTTGGCAAATGTTCCAATCTCTTCATTCCTTTGACAGTTATTACAAATTGTGTTTATAAATTTTACAGAAAAAAATGTATATGTATAAATGGCCAATTTGCCAATTTAGATTTTCATAACTAATATAAAAATTATAGAGTAGTACAAACTATGAGTGCTATATAGGATCAAAAAAAGATTTTTTTTTTACAGGCACTTGTTTCTTTCCCCTTTTATTGTGTCTTTGAATTCTGCAATAGCAGAAAATTATATAATACTTTATTCTTTCTTATACTAGAACTTTTTTTTTTCATTAAATGGCCTTTAGAAACTATATTATTTGGCAGAGGTATAATTTTATAGATGATCTGACTGAAAATATTAAAGAAACTATTAGAAAATAATTGTTATTGCACAATTAATGATATTTAGGTTAGGAGAGAAAACATTTTCCAAAAAGAAGAGTTTTTCCCAAGAAGAAAACATCTGGCTGTTTTGTATATGCATAAGAATATATACATTTCTGAGGTATTTAGACATTTGTTTCTCTAAAATATCCTGGAGGAATTTTGACAGTAAATTCCAGAGTTAAAAAAAAAGTTTTAACTTTAAAATTTTTGTTTGTTGCTATCTAGAGCCTTCAATTAAATATTTTAAAGTTTAAAAATAGGGCATTTTTAGAAATATAACCTTAACCTCACATTAATCTTTACAAAATTTGATCAATCTTCCCAAAAGTATTCATTCTAATTCTGTGGTTACCCAATGAAAATATGATCTAAGGAGTATTACTTTTATTCATTATTTAATTTTATGATGCCAGAAGATAGTTTCATATTTGTTCACAGATCACTGTTGTAACTACTTGTTTTCTCCAGGAATTAATCTAAATACTATGTAATTTTAGATGGATTTATTTAAATAATTTTTAGTGAGTAAGATGTCCTATTTTGTTTTATGTTTTGCAAAGTTACTTTGTCCTGTTTGTAATGCTGTTAGATAATGACATGCATATTCGCTTCTCTCTCTTTTTACGTTAAGGCTGTTTGTTCTGGACTTCTGTTTGCATCCCCCCAGAATTCATGTGTTGGTCTTTACACCCAAAGTGACAGTGTTAGGAAGTAGGGCCATTAAAAGGGGGAGCTCCCATGCTGGGTCTAGTGTAAGCCAGAAAGAAAGCCCTCATTAGACATCAAATCTGCAGGCCCCTTGATCTTGTATTTCCCAGTCTCTAGAACTATAAGAAATAAATGTTGGTTATTTAAGCCACCCAGTCTATAGTATTTTTTTAAAACATTTTATTTATTTTTTAACCTTTTATTTATTTTCCCCTCTCCCCCACCTTTCCCTCTGGTAGCCACTAGTCCATTGACCATGTCCATGAGTCTCTGTTTGTTTGTCCTGTTCATTTGTTGCTTTTAGGTTTATATTCCACATATAAGTGATATCATGTGATTTTCGACCTTTTCTGTCTGGCTTATTTCACTTAGTATGATTATTTCAAGGTCCATTCATATTGTTGCAAATGACAGTATTTAATGTCTTCTTATGGCTGAGTAATATTCCATTGTATATATGTACTACAGCTTCTTTAATCAATCACCTATCGTAGAACACTTCGGTTGCTTCCATGTCCTGGCCACTGTGAATAATGATGCTATGGACATCGGTGTGCAAATATCTTTGTGGATATGAGTTTTCAAGTCTTTGGGGTAAATACCCAGTAGAGGGATTGTTGGATCATATGGTAGATCAATTCTTAGTTTTTAC
>NW_006436811.1:20862689-20872296 GCF_000325575.1 Pteropus alecto | reverse complement strand
TATCCTGTTGATTATGGCGATTCTAACAGGTGTGAGTGAGATGGTATCTCATTGTGGTTTTGATTTGCATTTCCCTAATAGCCAGCAATGTCGAGCATCTTTTCATATATTTGTTGGCTATTTGTATGTCCTCTAGGGAGAAGTGTCTGTTCAGGTCCTCTGTCCTTTTTTGATTGGATTGTTTGTTTTGTTGTTGTTGTTGTTGTTGTTGTTATATAAGGCCTGAAACAATAAAATGCATAGAAGAAAACATAGGAACTAAACTCATGGACCTTGGACTTAAAGAGAATTTTATGAATTTGACCTCAAAGGCAAGGGAAGTAAAAGCAAAAATAAATGAATGGGACTACATTAAACTAAAAAGCTTCTGCTCAGCAAAATAAACTGTCAACAAGGTAAAGAGACAATCATCCGAATAGGAAAATATATTTACAGGCAATGCCTCTGATAAGGGCCTAATATCCAAAATATACAAAGAACTCATATGACTCAATATAGTATTTTTTTTATGGCAGCCCAAGCTAGGACATTAGTTTGGTTCTATTCTTAGGATAAGAATTTGTAACTAACTTCATGTCTAGAATAATCCAAGGAACATAGTGCTGATTTTCATGGTTCTGGTGTTCCAAAACTCAACTCTATTATGTTATATTTAATCCATACATAAAAGAAGTAAGTTAGATTTGTCTAGGTGATACATAAATTAAATTAAAAAAAAATTTTAAATGAAATGAATTTTAAAAAGACAAGTCATTTTAAACAGAATAGAATTGAGAAATACCTGTTGAAGATAATACAGTATGCCACTGTTTTTATTATTAATAACACTCTGGGTTGTTCCAGGGACTTTGTACACAGCAATTGATTGTTAGAGTATGAAATTTGCAAAAGGTCAGGAAAGGCTATAATCTGGGTGACCTGACTAGGAAACTATACACATTTTTTGAACACAGATTATATACAGATTGCTTGACAATCTCATGTTTACAGATTCAGGGATGGAAATTTATGGGTTAAGTAATTTGTCTAAGGACACAGAGCTCAGAAATAGCAGAGGTGAGGATTAGAGCCCACACTATTTCTTTAGTATCATGTTTTCTTGCTACTGTGGATTCTGTACATTATATTTCCTTTTCTCACTTCTTCTCTAATTTGTGAATTGTTCTGTCTCTAACAGTTATACCTTGGAGAGAGAGAGAGAGAGAGAGAGAGAAAGAGAAAGAGAAAGAGAGATATCCTTGGCATAACATAAATAGCAATTGGCTTTATTGCTAATAACACAATAATTTAATCTCTCTGACTCAGGGAACACACAGTGTATATAGATTCTCTCACTCTTCTTTTTCTTTTCATTTAATTTCCATAATTTTCATTATTCCAGAAGTAATATAACCATGTTTGCGCTGGATGAGATTTAACAGGTTAACTTTGCTGAATTTAGAATTTATGTTTTCTTCTCTATTCAGTCTCCTAATGGCAGAAAAATGAGAAGGATTTTAACTGAAAGAGGGAAAAAAGGAAAAAACACATTGGTTCTCACTAGATGTGGCTTCTACATGCTGGACTCCCAGCATGATTTCGGGCCCCATCACAAAAGTAACTAAATTTCAACCTTCATACACATAACATGTACTAACTTCATTCTCAAGATGCGTGTGTGTGTGTGTGTGTAGTTTTTACCACTGTCCCTCAACTTTTCAGGTTTAGATCTTAAGGCCTAGAGGATTATATTATAGTGGCTGGAAAGCTAATCCTCTTTTGTTTTTTTTCCCCATCTTCAAAAATGGAAGTTAAATAGATATCTTTTATGGTAAAATAGGAGGAGTATTGAACTATGAAAGGTTAAATTCCAGTTCACGTCTAATAGCGTGACTCTACCATATCAGTGCTGTATGAATTTTAGTTTCTGTGGTTGTTTACAGGATGTAATATATAAATAAAATTTTGTTATAAGCAAGGAAGCAAAATTTTAAAATGATAGAACTATTAAGTTCCTGATTTAGATATTTGTGGTAATTGTTAGTACCTGAAATGTAATCTATTCAACTGACAAGTATTTTGTGACACATTTAAAACTCTCAAATGAGTTGGCATCTGATGGCTCCCTTGTGGTCTGGGTATGGGTGAGAGAAGAGAAGGGAGTTCTGCTGATGGAGAGAAGATTCATGGGGTATGGAGGGCTCTGTCACCTTAGGACAGGGAAAATGCTAAACAAATACTACAGCTAAGAGTCAGGTGATAATTCAAGTCATCAACAACACAACAACAGCAGTACATTATCTATTATTTAGTTAGCTTCTGTTGTATGGCAGATAGTATAAAAGGAATTATCATTCATGTTCCCATTTAATTTATTCATTCACCGCATATTTCAAAGTATGTACCATGGTATAGGTACTGTTCTGAGCATTGAGATTGCAATGATGAGCAAGACAGACAAGTCTTTGCTTTCATGGAGCTTAATTTTGTAGGAAAGACATACAATAAGAAACAAAGAAACAAAAGAATAAAATTAGTTAATAACGTATTATATTATAAAATACACAACATAGGCAATGTGAAGGAGAAGGGGAAGTTATATTTGTTTGGGTAGTCAGGGAAGGCCTGAAGGCAAAACAGCATTTGAAATGAGACCTGGATGATGAGAAGCCAGATATAATAAAGATCAGAGAAGGCACAGTCTAGGTAGAGGAAAGATCAGGTGCAGAAGAACAACTGAAGAGAGAATACCTTTGGATTATGGAGGAACTCAAGAAGGCCAATGTGGCTGGAGCACAGTGAATAAAGGAGAGAGAGGATGAGAGTTGAACCTGGGGAGATATGCAAGGGTTAGAGCATATTGTGGCTTGTAAGCCATGGGAAGAGTTAGTTTTATTTTGGGTATAAAGCAGAGATTTTCACAGGGAATGGCATTATCTGTTTCATGTTTTAAAGTGAGAATTATTTAGAGTGTAGTTTGTAGAAGGGTCAAATGTGGAAGCAAGGAATGAATGGGAGGCCACTGCAGTACTCTAGGCAAGAGGTATTCGTAGCTTCAGTTAGAGAAGGAGGCAGAGAGAAATAAGAATTTTGGGGGATAAGATTGAAGAATTTGCTGATAGGATGTGCTGGAAGAATGGTGCAGTTTTTAAGTGAAAAATAGTTACCAAAGAGATGGACATCATACTTTTGAGAGGCAGTTTTAGTTAGGATACTGGTTGAACTGGTGGAAAATACCCCTCAAAACCAGAGCCTTAACTAATATGGACCTTTATTTCTTCACTAACAATCTAAGTAGTTCAGGACTGAGGTGATAGGGAATGGTGGGGACCTAGGATTCTATCATTTTGTTCTGTTATTTTCAACATTCAGATTCCTTCTTGTGATTTATGGTGACTGCTTTGGACCCTTCTACCATTTTCCAAGCAGTGGGAAAGGAGAAAGAGAAGATGATGGTCCATTTTTGCTTCTTAAGGATACAACTCTAAATTTGTATTTATTACTTCCGCCCTTATCCCATTGTCTCATATCAAGATATATAATACAATATATACCTACAAGCAGGGGTCGAGGGTAAGAAAATGTGCTTTAGCTGGGTAGCCACATGACTAAGAACTATGACCACCTACATCAATATGACATAACTATTAGGACTAAGGACTGAGAACATCTGTGTCAACATGACTTAGTTGTTTGTTCCAGCCCAGAAAAGATAAGACTTTAAATCAATAAAAATCTTCACTATTTGCTTCAGGAAATTCTTGTAAATCAATTTGTCTGAGACAACTCTGTTTTGCTCGTCTGTTCAGAGGTTGCTTTTTAAACAAAAGCTTACTTCTCAACATTTACTTCAAGACCCTTGCCTTGCTGTGTCCACCAATCCTGAGCTCTCATGTCTTGAACTTCGTCTAGTCACAATCAGTTCCCTTCCTTAAAAGCCTGCTTTAGAGCAACTGAGGCCAGGATGCAAACCCTATAAATATCTCGCCTCTAAACTCTCTACTGATACACTAAAACTTTGTGTTCTTTCTCCCTTACTGCAGTGAGTTTAAATAACCTTAGTTTTTGTTTTATTAGAATTGATTATAGTTAAGAAATTTCAGCTATCTTGATGTTCACCAGGATCCAATTGAGATGTCTCTTAATGCCATAGCACTAGAATCTGGGCAAGTCTCGAACTGGGTCTGAGTTCCAATTATTTTTCACTGAGCCACAAGTGCTAAGTTTATATTTCTCCCCAAGAAATATTTTCCTTTTAGGAAACTTTTGGTACCTAATTAGGTTTATAAACTCTTATCATTGATGGAAACATGCCTTATTACTAATAAAACTACTGTTTTGCTTGTCCCTGCATGTTCTTGTTTCTGTATGTTTTAAATACATGAGCGAGTTTATAAGGAGAAGATGAGTAGAGGCTTGATAAACCCATCTTTGAAAACAGGTCCAGAAAATCTTGTTGGACATCCCTTATACACAGTCTTCTTTGGGTTACCTTATCTAGACATTATAATACTTACCTAAGTTTTGTATTTGTATTGTGAAAACTATTTTTTTTAGTTCATTCTACCCAGAGTCAGGAGCTTTGTCAGATTCTCAATCAGTGATGTTTAGTCTATTGGCTACATTATGGAGACACGACATTGTAAACTTGGAATTTTTATTAATCATGACGGTGCTCTTGGGATTGTTTCAGCTTAAGCCTAAGTTTGTTCTTCCTCTGAGCAATATGTTGTGTATGTATTTACACTATAATTCTACCCCATGCAACTCTCTTTCTGAATAGTACGACTTCATCAAGGATCATTTAGAATCATAGGAGCCACTTTGGGAGATCTTGTTATTATTTTTTTTAGTTTCAAGTACACAGTACATTGGCTAGACATTTATACGGTTTATAAAATGATCCCCCTAATTGCTCTTTTTCTTCTCTGGCTCTCCACATTAATAGCCATTACACTAATGCTAACTGCATACTCTATGCTATGCTCCCCATCCCCGTGACCATCTATCAAGTACTAATTTGTACTTCTTTAATGCTTCACCCATTCTCCAAGCCCCCCAACTCCTCTCCTCTCTATCACCAGATTGTCCTCTATATTTGTGTCTGTTTTTGATTAGTTTGTTTTGTTGTTCCTTAGATTTTGCATATAAGTGACATCATATGGTATTTGTCTTTCTCTATCTGATTTATTTCACTCAGCATAACCTCTAGTTCCATCCATGTTGTTGCAAGTGGTAGGATTTCATTTTTTAATATTCCATTGTATTCCATTGTATATATGAACTATAAATTATTTATTCAATCATCCATTGATGGACATTTAAGTTCCTTCCATATCTTGGCTATTGTAAATTTTGCTGCCATGAATATAGGGGTACATAGATCTTTATGAATTAGTGTTTTGGTCTTCTTTGGATAAATACCCAGAAATATAATTGCTAGATCAAAAGGTATATCCATTTTTTAATTTTTTTGAGAAACCTCCAGACTGTTTTCCATAGTAGCTGTACCAATTTGCAATCCCACCAACAATGTACGAGGGTTCCCTTCTCTCCACAACCTTGTCAACACTTGTTGTTCTTTGATGTATTGATGATAGCTGTTCTGACAGGTATGAGGTGATTGGGGGATCTTTGATATGTACAAAATTTATTTGAGAAATGTCATACCATGAAAATGGTATAAAATTGCTTCTTGAGAAGATTATTTGGCCAAGGCATGTAGAAATTCTAAAATTAAATTTTCTTTAGTCTTTCCAAATGAAGAGCTAAACTTAATAAGATAAATATTATCTTAAATTGGCAGACAAAGGAACAGGCTTAAGGGACAAATAACTCATCTAATGACATAGAGCTGGCATGGTAGGCAGAATGATGACCTTCCCTTCACCCAAAGATATTCATATCCTAATCCCCAGAACCTGTGGATATGTTACTTTACCTGTCAAATGTAGCTATAATTTACAGATATGATTACATTAAGGATCTTGAGAGGGGGATCTATCCAGGATTATCTGTGTAGATCCAATATAATCAAAGGGTTTTATTTAAGCTCTCCCTCTTAAAAGTGGAAGAGGGAGTCAAGAAAATTAGAGTCACAGAATGCTTGAAGATGCTATACTGCTGGCTTTGAAGATGGAGGCAGGGAACATGAGACATAGAATGCAGGTGGCTTTGAAAAGCTAAAAAAGGCAAGTGAGCAGATTCTTCCCTAAAGAATCTAGAAAAACGCTGACACATTGATTTTAGCTCATTTTGGCTTTTGACCTCTAGAAATGTAGATAAAAATCTGTATTGTTTCAAATCATCAAGTTTGTGGTAATTAGTTACAGTAGGAATAAGAAAATAATACAGCTAGTACATGTTGAAGCAGGTATTTGTCTTTTCTACACTAAATCACTTATTTTTAACCAACCCAGATAGCCTTCCCCTACCAAAAAAAAAAAGAAAAGAAGAGAGTAAAAGCAAACAAACAAAAAAGAGTAAAAGCAAACAAACAAATCTTGCAAACACCAAAAAAAAAAATTAAGAGTAAAAGCAAACAAACAAAAAAAAGAGTAAAAGCAAACAAACAAATCTTGCAAACACCAAAGGGACCAAAACCAAAATGAAAGCCAAGATAAGTAATTAGGAACCCAATAATAAAATAAAATAAATAATAAAAATAGTGTGTTGGTGATGGTAGCAGTGGTGAGGAAAAGATGTACACTGTGGGAGTGGTTTTATTAAAAAAATGTGCTTCAAATAAATATTGGTTTTATTATACCTTGTTCAAAGTGTTTAACTGGGAAAATCAAGTAAAAAGTGTCCAAATAGGGCAGGCACTATCCACAACATCCAACACTTCAGAAACATTCTCTTTTGAAGTGTCCTTCTATTTTTAATTGATTCGCATCTCTGTTCATTTCAGAAAAACTCTTTCTAAATTTAATGATTCAATTTAAAGCTAGTATCAATAGAGAAATATTTTTTATCATATTTTCTTCTTCTTTCATGTCTTTTTGGTCAACAGAAAGATTTTTAATATCAGCCATTTCAGGTAGGGCAAAGTCACATGATAAACTGAACTTCAAAAGGAATAATTTTTGATTTTCACAATGTTATATCCTTGTACACCCATGATGCTACTTGCTAATTAGTTTAAGGTACTTGGCAGCCAACGTTGTGAAGGTTCTGTGAAGCTGCTGCCCATCACCTCTGCCCCTTCGCTATAATTGTCTAAAACTATCTACAACCAGCCCCCTCTTCACTTAAACATTCCTGATGTCAGTTATATCCTAAAAATTCTAGAGAAAGAAATCTTACCATAGAGCCTACTCCATATTTATATATGCTGTTGGTACATCCCTTTATCCCTAAATTGTATTTATGAAAACAGATTTAGAGAATCTAGTCTTTATTTTCATCTGTGGATTACTTCTCCTTTTCTCTTGTTCCTAATTACACCAACAAGACAGATATCTGAGAAAATAAGTGTGGTTTCACTGAGCATGTATAGTTTTCATTCTTGTACAAAATTTTGATATAATTTAAATTCCCATAAAGACAGCTGAACTTATTTTCAGTGACAGGGCTCACGTTACTACTACTCTCAGGATACTCTTTTATGGCATGGCAATAATAAAGAGCCACATGTTCTTGCTGAAATAGCAAACTCAAATCCTCTTTTTTCCCCTTTTATTTCCCAAGTAAAATTTTGAAATTGTGTACATTAGCTTCTCTCTTAGCGAAAGACATGAAGTCTGCAATCTGGTAACCCTTTTCAGCACTGAATATGGACAGCGCCTAGGATGCCAGTCCATCCTAGGCAGGTGTTGCTCCCTCTGGGTAAAAGAGACATAAAGGTAGATATTGAGAATTACATATCTCTTCAAGAAATCCGCTTTTTATACTAACCATGGTCTGAAGCCACTTTTCAAAAACACTGTAAATATGGAAAATAAAATTCGTTTTTTTAAAAAAAATAAAATTTATTTTTTTGACTCAGTAATACAATAGATATAAAATTCCTCAAAGTGAAAAAAAATCTATTCTTCAATCTGCTAGTTGTTTTCTACATAGATTACCACCATAACTGCTTCTGTGCCTTTACAAATCTATTTATACACACTTTTCTTTCCCTTTGACATGGGTAGCATATTGCACACACCACTATACACCTGAATACATTCAGTTTTTATTATTTGCAGTAGTTATGCTCCGTGAAGTTGCCACTAACACCAAATTAGCAAATATTGAACTCTAAAGAGAAATACAAGGTTAGTTTCCTGTGAGCCTTTGGTCACATTTTCATTACCTGATCACTATATAACCTTGTTTTAGGTATCTTTCTATTTAAAGACACCTTACTTTACATATTTTGTTGATTTATTAACTTTGAACTCACAGCCAACAACACTATAACTCATGACTGATCAAAGCTTATATGACATGTATTTTCTTCGTAAGGCACAACAAAGCCTGTACTTAGTAATACTAGCTAGCCCTTGAGCAGGGTGTTTGGGGGCCATTTTAAATAGCAAAATCACCAAAAACACAAAATGTGGAAAATGTAGCACTAAATAGAGCCCCTAAAACATTCGTTTCTAGAATAAGCAATGAAAGAAGACCTTCTACAACTTCAACTAGAAACGTGTATACTAGGTGACTCAATTTTTTTGCTGCTTTCTGCCTATCAAATAAATGCAAAAGTTCTGCCGATATTGACTTGGAGGTTACAAAGAAATTTTCTCAAGTAAGTAAATTCACAAATGTGGAATCTGTGAATAATAAAAATTGATTTCCTTAACAATCTACTGCCGCATCCAGAAAATGGTAAATCCTGCCACATCCAGCGCAGCTCTGGAAAATATACCTGAGTGGGAATGGTGGGAGATGAAGAAAATAAAGAAGACAGAAAGCTGGGATCAGGAAGCCCACTTTCCACTGATGGTGGAGCAGTGGCATAGTTTTATTTTTGCAAACTGCTTTTATACAAGAACATACAATTGCTAGCTAGCATAAGCAGTTTCTCTAAGGCATAATAATACTGTTTCTTCTACTTCTCTGAAGCTACATCTTATCATGACCTTCAGTTTGTCTGCCTACAGCTACATTTGTACTATCTTATTCTCAGAAGGAATTTGCAGAGGCGAGGCAACCCTTGGTTGTCCTCACAGACTGCAAGAATCTTGTCAACTTACAATCTGCTCTCCACAATCTACTTCACACTACAGAGTGTTGTTCCATTCTTTTAATTAGTAATGTTTTATTCCATTTATGAATGCAACAGATGGATTTAACCAAACTCTCGGTAAAGGAGATTTAGATTTGTTTTGTTGTTGCAAATGATGCTAGGAGAAATAGTCTTGTACGTGTTATTTTGCACATATGTAAGTGTAACTTTAATATATATTTCTAGAAATTGGATTGCCAGATCAAAGTATATGTGAAATTTTTCTCTTGATAGATATTTTCCTTGCTGTTTTGCTACTTTTTAATAAAGCTGCTCCATTAAAATATTGCTTTCCATATTTTGTAAGCAAACACTTCATCTTTTATAATAGAAGTATAACTATCCTTTAAGAAAAAATGTCACATTTCAAGTTTTGGAAAATCTAAAACTTGAATTGAGCTCTACTGTAGGGAA
>NW_006436811.1:20857548-20862678 GCF_000325575.1 Pteropus alecto | reverse complement strand
GGGAAAAAGTAAGATTCTTTCAAATGGATTGTTGTGCTATGAGACAAAATTAAGTTTAAAAAAATGGTGAATTTCATTTAATTTCATACTGGTTGCTGGGATTTGGTAAATGTCCTATGTGTTTCAAGCAGAACATGGTGATCAATAAGTGATGACAAAGTTCAAAGTCAGTCACACACCTAGACTGCTACAGGCAGCTCCCATCCCACCATACTTTTGTGGCAGCAGACCTACTGGTATTGGAGAAGAGTGACATGAATTCTATGACTGTCCCGGGAAGGAGATATGCTACATATTCTTCCTGTCAAACAAAATGTGGAAAGCAATATAAGATGACCTTGTACATGTTATAGCTGGCCTACAGAGGACTGTAAGATTACATATTAACTATATAAAAAAAAAAGGAGTATATTTTGGCATGACTTTTGATTAAGACACTTTAACTTGTTTTCAACATAAACCCAAGCAAGATTTGCTATTGATACTTGACCTGAATTTTGACATTTTCTGTCTTTGACCTGTGTGACTGAAAGATTGATAAAATTTGACTCTCTTTAATGGAAGGAGAAAGCTTGATAAGACTGCTCATAATACAAGGATCTGGGGGCATAAGAGTTTGAAATTCAAAAAAAAAATGTTCTTAGAGTAAGAAGCATGAGGCAAAATGTTGAATGTAGATTTATGTAGGTGATAAGTTCAAGAGCTATTTATGCTTATAAAATAATAAAATCAGAACCAGGTTGCTGGAGTCAGGTGAACTGACCAGAAAGAAGGTGAAATATCATTATCAGACAGAATCAGATCAGATAGGACTTGGTGGGCCAGGTAGGCATTGAATAAACTATCCTGGATTCTATAGTTGAACTTAGGCAAGAGCACAAGGTAGTGAAGGGGCATAAAAAGGTTTGGATGCCATATTCGTTCAGTTTCTTAGAAAACTTTTCTTATATTCATGTTATAAATTCTGCTTTAAAAAATTCTTCAGAATTGTAGTACCTACAGGATTAATTATAAACTTTTAAATATGTCATAAAAGGGCCACCATTTTTAGCTTCGATCATATTTCCTTACTCCCAGAACTCCACCACATCCACCCAGATTTCTAGCTACTCCAAAGCATTAAAATTTCTCGAATATGCCATGTTCTCTCTTGCCTAAGATGGTGTACATCCTGTCCCTTCTGCCTAAACACCCTACCCTTCCTCTTGTCTATCTATGTGTAAGACTGTCAGTCAAGCATTACTCTTCTTTGAAGGCTTCCCAATCATCCCAGTAGAATTAACTGCTCCTCCTCTTCTCAGTTCCCATAACATCTCACACAAGTTTCTCTCTTTCTTATCTCTGCTGCCATTGATATTATTATCCCCATATGATAGCTATGGAAACTGAAGCCCAGAGAGATTATAGCAAAATGGCACCTATCTTGAATATCAGCTATTCCCATTCTGTAATCACTGGTTACTCTTCAAGAGGTTTAATTACTTATATTTTCTAGTATGGTGTAATTCATACTTAGTCACTTTCTGGCTGAATGGGATAAAGTGCATAGAAAAATACAGTGATAGCTGAATTTATTTTTAATGTGGAAAAACCAATAGGCTTGAATTAAAGACTAAATTATATATTTCTTATGTAAAAATTTCTCTTTCCTTAGCTACTTCCAATTATACCTATGTATCATTGATGATAATGTCTCTACTCTCAGTCGTAATCATTATGGTAAGACTTAGAATTAGTGAAAATTACAAACTACTTAGAAGTTCCCTGCTTTTTCTTTAAAACAAGACATTAAGATAGTTGCCTAAGAATTATTACAGATGAGGTGTGATTTACTCAGAGTAATATAGTCATCAATGGTGATGTGACTTAAAAACAACTTGTTTGAATCTTCATACACTGCTCTCTCGCACTGTTTTATGAAAAAATATTAAACTTTTTTAGTTTGCTTTCATAAATTCTCAACTCAATTTCTACAAATTGAATGTTTCTGGTATCATATTGAGAAATTAGCACTTTGAATTTTGTATGGTATAAATGTAAGTCTGCAAATCAGGCAGGCCAGAAACAATACATCTTTTTATTTTCCATAAATCAGTTAATTTCTACTATTTAACACAAAATTCTAATCTCATTAATTCTTGGGCTTCCCTCTTTTCTCAAGGTTATATAAGGGTCTGAGACCTCCTAGTGTTAGGGCTTCAGGGGGAGGGTCACCAAGTCATCTGTCTCCACTAGCTACTTTGAGACAACCAATATTCCTGACTAAATGGCCCCTTCAGGTCTATGGCTGTATATGGTTTTGTGCCAGTGACACAGAAAAACATTCTTTTTTGGGGGTCTTGGACACACCAAGCCAAGAGATCCACTATGACGGAACTCTCTCCTCTTCCCTTCCCAGCACAAAATGATGCACATAGTTTCTATGGGTTGTCGAAACATGGCTAAGGAATTCTCCCTGAACTCTTCTAATCAACCTGCTTTACTTTCAATTTGATTTTTTTTTTTCTTTTCAATATACTTGCTAAATGTTCTAAGGGCTTAAATTTTGGAAACAAAAATGAGAAGGACTCATGGCTTACTTATATTTTTAGCCCTTTCACATACCTTACATCTTCTGAGTTGGGAACATGTTTAGCACAGGCAAAGAAGGTAGATGAAGAATGTGTGGTGAGGGGAACAGGGAGAGTATGGCAGGACAAACTTGTAAATCAATCCAAAAATCTCAGCATAACAATATTACTCATCAGTATTTTTAACCTTGCAATACACTACTTTCCATACCATAGATGCAGGTATAGATTAGGAGAAAAAAATAAGTATATGTAACTGTAATTTTCATGATATTTCAACACCAGACCATTGTCTCTGAAAATATGGTCATCATATCAAATATTAACATGCACAGGATTTTAAAACCTAATTTGTAATTGTGCCTACAATATTTTAATTAAAGGTAAGTCATTTAATGAAATCTACTTAGTTTCTGAGCTCCTATAATTGATTTTCTTTAGGAAAGTGGTGAAGTCTCTCTAAATATTGGATATTTTCCTCCTGTGTAAATGTCGAACTCTAGAGTTTTTTAGTTCTTTTATGAACTTTAGTTTTCTTATATAACTTTTGGGTGGGAAGGAGTTTTCCATGACGTTTTCCATGTAGAAGTATTTTTTATCTAAACACTCTCAGCTTTGGATCTTAAATTTACTTCTCTCTAGGGAGGTTAAGTGAGTTTCCTCATTGTTGAGTTTGGCAGAAGAACTGGAAATCAGTCTTTGGCCTTTCCCCATCCTTCCCTTTGAGGTCAATCTGCCTATAGAAAGCAGGCCTTCTGACCTCTGCTTTGAAATTTGACAGGGAAGGTCTCCACATGGGGAGATCTGTCTACTTCAGCCTCTGAGTGAGTGAGTGAGTTGTTCAACTTAGAGCCTGTATTAATTCCCTTTCAGAGCTGTACTAATTCCCTTTCAAAATCATGTTAACCAATATTAGTTCTATAAGTAATACAGATGAGGTTTTAAATCTTCATTTTGTCTAATTTTTTCTTTTATTTCTTAATTAGTTCAACTGGGGCAAAACAATGATGCAATTAGTAGGGTTTCTTTTAAAACAGCGGCCTCCAACCTTTTTTGGCACCAGGGACCGGTGCTCCTATGAGAATCTAATGTCTAATGATCTGAGGTGAAGCTGAGGCAGTGATGTTAGCACTGGGGAGTGGCTGCAAATACAGATGAAGCTTCACTCACTTGCCCATTGCTCACTTCCTGCTGTGCAGCCTGGTTTCTAATAGGCCATAGACCGGTACTGGTCTACAACCGTGGGGTTGGGACCCCTGTTTTAAAACACTAGCAATTACTTTGAATAAACTCTTTCGTTTCTAGGAGTAAAGCTGTGCTTCATATGGAACAAAAGCAACTGGCCTAAAAGTTCAAAGCAACAACAACAATTATAATCATTAACTTTTTAATACATTGCCAGATAAGGATGACTGTAATGTTTTTAATTGCTAATTGAACTTCTACATATAGGTCAACTAAATCTATCATTCATTTTGTTTACATAGTTTCAGGGTCTAGTACAGTTAAGTTCATTTTGTGTATTGCTTATAAAATCTCTTATTAAGAAACAATCTCACTTATTTCACAAATATTTTTCAATATAGCTCAAAAATGCATATTTATATTTTTAAACCCAATCACTTCTTTTTCCCTTCAAGCTTTTCCATCAAACATATTTCCTCCAATGATATTGGTTAGTGTTGTCTTTGAATTTTGGATATGTTCAATAATACTGGAAGTGAAGAATAAGAAAATGTAATTATTTATATTTTATGTAATCATATAGCCAATCATTTATACATTGAACAAGTATTTCATCAGCATCTACTACATACTAGACAATACTGTACTAGGGACGAGGGTTGCAGAGCCTCATACCGCTTATTAGGTCTTCCATTTTAGTACCTATTTCATCTATCCTTCGATTCACCCATCCATATAACCATCCATACCTCCATCCATTCATCCGTCTGCCTATCTTACATCTATCCAACCATCCATCCATTTTTGAACATCTTATATGTGTCAGACACTTGTTCAATGTCTGTCACTCTTGCTAAAATATCTATATGGAGGAGGTTACAATGTCCCATGCCTATAACCTAGCATAGTGTCTTGCACATGATAGCCCAATAAATATTTGTGGAGTCAATAAATGAATTTGCCAGTCCCTGTGCGTGGTGATGGGAAAACAAAATCAAATACCACACTGCTCTTGCAGTACTATCTCTTAATGCCTATTTGGGAAATTAGAGTAGATTCAGTCTTATCATCTGGTGATCAGAGGTGAAACTTAATGTTATTATTCCTAACAAAAAACCTAATTTCTTATAACTAAAATTTTTTCTCTCAGTACTATAACCCAATATTATATTTTCCATGTCCTTCTCATTAGTGCAAGAATGCTTTACCGTATTTGACTTATTGTCAACACCTTTTTTTTGTTCTTCTCATTAAATTAAGTCAAATACTCTTTTTGTGTTAATAGCCTTTCCTTCCTTCCTTCCTTCTTTCCTTCCTTCCTCCTTCCTTCCTTCCTTCCTTCCTTCCTTCCTTCCTTCCTTCCTTCCTTCCTTCC
>NW_006436811.1:20852915-20857500 GCF_000325575.1 Pteropus alecto | reverse complement strand
TTCCTTCCCCCTCAAAATTCATTATTAAATTGGAATAACTGAATATATTTCTAAATTAATACTTTGTTTTAAAAATATATCTAAAGAGTATCTGAAAATTTGGAGACCATTATTTCTTAAAAGGTTTTACTTCATTGTCATGCTTGTGTTTATCTACCAAAATTAAAGTGTTGGTGAACTCTAATATACATCGAACAGTTATACATAAATCTGTCACAGAGGTGCACTGGTCCTTAAATTTTTAGTTCAGAGGTATAAAACTTTGGCAGTGTAAGCCATCTCCCCAATATCTCCCCTGGCAATTATTAAAGCTTAACATCTCATTGTTCACATGCTGAAAATATATCTGCACTGAGGTTTGACCAAAGAACACATCTAATAAAACAGGTATCTGCGTTGACTGTGTTCACATTTAGAGCTAGCCAAAGTAATGAAGATGTCTTCAGTGTTATTTAAGAACAGTTTTGATTTTTATAGTTAAAATCAAAGTGTATCTAAGAAGCTGCTATGATATAAAAAACATCTCTGAGGAAATGTAATGTCTATTACTAGGAAAGTATCTTTAGTAGAAGAACCACTTCCCCAGGTGCCAGCCTGAGTTATATCACAATTAGAACTGGAAAAGTCAGGAAAGAATGCTGAATTGTGGTGGGGGCTGTTGGCTTTTTGGCCTCTTTGGACCTTTATGCAATTCAATGACTTTTTATTATGTTGTCAGTGCTATGGACCCTGGTAACCTGAACGAACTGCTTATTCCTTAGAGAGAAATATAATGGAAAAATCTACAAAGTATTTGCCTACCAAGTACTTGTCAGAAATATTTACTACCTACCTAAGTCAGTGTGAAAATAAAGGAAGTCAAGAAAAAAATAAGGATTTTTTTCCCCCTGATTGGAGATCCTTGTGCTCACAATGCAGAAAATTCAAAAGGATTTAAATTGCTGACATGCAAATTTTTTCCTTCCTTTTCCTGAAATCCACTTATCGTATGCAGAATTGGAAATGTAGTATTGTAGCACTGTATACTGCCATGAATCATAGAAAGAGAAATCTAATTTTCTTTCTTTTTTTTTTAAAAAAATAGCATTTCTACAGTTCATCATAGAAATAAATGGATTAATTTTTTATCTATATTGTCAAATGTATCAGAAGATACAAACTTGAACCTAATTTAGGTTAATTAAGTAAAAAAAAACATAAAAAGTTAAAAATCACCTCAACCTTTTAGGGCATCTATATCAACCAAATGATTAGTTCGAATGATCTTTCCTCACTGTGTAGCCATTAATATTAGCATTAATTAGATATGCCATTAGGTTTTCAGGAAAAAAAAAAAAAACAGAAGAGATTTATATCTGATCCATACTACATGTAACATCTGAAATTTAAAAGGTGTGTTAATATCTACTAATAAACTATCAAATAATCAATATAAGTTTAAAGAGGATATACTTTTAAAATACTTCATGATCTTCAGATTGTGAACTATTTTAAAGTCAAAAAAGTTGTAATGGCTTCTGATTATAAGAATTGTACATACATATGAAATAAATACTTTAATAAATAAAACAATAGTGAAAATGAGGGGAAATCAGCACATCAAATTTCACAACTCAAAGATACTCATCATTTACATCTATCAATCCTTGAACAATTCATAAACATTTTAGAGTCAATAAGTTCAAAGCAATATTAAGATCTTCATATTTCTATTTATTGTCCCATTTTCACCATTTCAGAAGTCGTAATCCAGCTAGCTCATGCGACAAACCCAGGACTAAAGCCTGATTCCTCCTTCTTCCCCACGTCCAATATTCAGTGAATCAAGATCAATTCTACTCCCTTAAGCATTCATATTTATTCGCTTGCCCCTCATTTATACTTCCACCTCGTAGTGTAAGCAAACATTACCTCTTGTCTGGTCTATTCAATAGCCTACTATCCAGCTTCCCCACATCCCTTTGATTCATTCCAATCTAGTGGTTCCTAGCTGGGGCAATTTTGTCATCCAAGAGACATTTCTTTATCATTTTGGTAGTCACTAGTGGGGGGTGCTATTGGTATCTAGTGGATAGATGTCAGGAATACTGCTAACCATTCTACAATGCCCAGAACATTCTCCCACAGCAAAGAATTATCTGGCCCAAAATGTCAATAGTGCTGAGGTTGAGAGCACTACTCTAATTCCTTCTTACCACTACTTCCAGAATTTTTTGGTAGAAATGCAAATTTGATTAGACAAAACTCTTGCTAGAAACCTTTCAAGTCTTCTCATTATTGTTAAATTTCCATTCAAACGTTTTAAGTTGGCCTACTTCCCTAGATATGTGATATAAAATTCCCTTCTCATTTGCCTATGTTGGAACATCCTGAACTTTTTTCAAAATTCCTTGATCTCACTACATTCCTTCTGGAGAGTGCTTTTGCACTTGTTTTATTTGTCTGGAATGTCCTTCCTCCATTTGTCTTGGGTAATCCTATTTACTCACAGGTCTGAATTTAAATGCCACTTGTTCAGAAGCCTTTCCTAATTCTGGAGATCAACTTAGTTCTCTCTGTTGTACATAAACTTAACATTCTGTATTTATCTTTAATAGCACTCATAAGACTGTTATTACTTAACTGGTCTCCTGTTTTATGGCAGACTAAATAAAGGTGTACATTTGGTCTATATCGCTTATCTTATTCTAGTGCCTGGTTCATACAAGGAACTTAAATTGTTATTATAGTAATTACTATTATGGAAATCAATCCAATTGACATTTATTATCATAATACATTATTGTCATAATAGCTTGTTTTCCATTCGTGTATGTTTGCTCTAGTCTTTATTTTTCATTTTATTATTTTGTAAATATTGCTATTTGATCTGTTCCCCAATCCCTACATTCCACTCCCAGTAATTTGTTAGGTATGCTGCATATTTTCAATTCAACTAATTATTACTTTTATAACTTCAAACAATAAACTTAAGGTATATTTTATATATATCTTAATTTATAAACGTGATATACAGGAGATACTGAATTTCTCCATCATCCCAAAAGATGATGAAATTCTCAACTTTTTCTTTTTTGGCAACATGATCTTGGGTTTTGGTGCCAATTTGTTATTTGATTTTATTGCTATTATTATTTAAATTCTTCTTTAAAGCAGTCTCTTAACTTTTATAATAATTCAGCCGTTTGGTAAATACAAACACTACCAAGATTTAAGACAAATCTAAGATAAATCTATGTTTACATTTATTTCCTGTTTCCTACTAGCCTGTTCACACCATAAATTCTTTATGAGTTTTTAATTTGAATCTGTTGGTTGTTTGGATTGGTCTAAACATTTTTCTCCTAGGAAATCTTGCTTGCGTGCTCTCTCCCCGTCTCTCTAGCTATCTATCTAGCTATCATTTATGTAACTACCTATCTACCTAGTATCATATTCCCTGAATATTTGAGAGTACCTGTTTAATATCTTCAAACATGATTAATAACTGAACTGATTGAATATATGATTTTGTCCAGGACTTTTCTCATAAAAACTTTGTAGAAGTTTTTATACTGTTTTATAAGAGGTTGGTTAGAATGTTTAGGCCAGTCATATATTTCTTCTTTCATTGGTAGATGATCTCTTTCTTTTTATTCTACCTAGGTGAGGTTTTCTTCTAGATGTTAAAGAATATTATCATTTAGATATATCTTGGTATTTGTTGTTCTTCTGTTTTCTAATAGGGAGGTCTGTTCAAGTAGATTCAGGTCTTCCTTAATTTCCTATAAGTTTTCTTTTCTCTTTTTTAAAATACATTTTACTTCATTTGTATATATCCCTTCTATAAACACATCAAATAGCTGAATGTTAACTCATTTTTGTTTGGCCTCTATATCTATCACCTTTATTCCAATTTCTTTTTTTACTTTTCTTTCTGTGATTTTTTTTCAAGATATCTTCTTTATCAAATTGTGCTACATAATCTCTTTTTTGCTATTAAGTTTCTCTTCAAAGTTAAGTCTATAATTGCATTATATCCATTGAATTTCTTTGCTCAGTCAATAACTATCTGCATAGTAAATAACTGTTTTATTTTTTTGCTTGCCTAGTAACTCATTCTGAATCTCTTGTTTCAGAGTTCACATCTTCCATTGATAAAATGAATCAGTTATATTAAATTTTTTTTCTGGAATAGCGAATTAAATCTCTCAAAGTATGATCTTAATCTGTCCTTCTTCATGGTGTCTTTTTTTCCTTTCCCTTTCCCACTACACGATAATAACCCAATCCCACTATATCCTGCAATTGTTGCATAGTTTTATATTTATATTTGTTTTAATTTATCTTAGAATAGGAGACATTCTCTTGAATTCTTATATATGTGTTTATATATCAATCACTTCCCTTTTACATATATAAATCTTTCTCTTAAACTTTGGACAGAGCTGGGTATTATCAGTTTATATTATTTGTCTAGCAATGTGTCTGTGTAAGATGTTGGAACACCACTTTGAGCAGTGAATGATTATTTTGGGATCCTTATATCTATGCTTCTCTGGAATCATCTGCATTAAGAGTTATCTTTCCAAATTGTTGGCACACA